>NW_027478798.1:300000-529276 GCF_051014685.1 Ptiloglossa arizonensis
GCGGATTGGTCAATCCGTTCGCGAGATATGGCAGTTTGGAGGTAAGAAACGCTCGAGAAACTCCAAATTTTCGCAGTTCTGATGCTCGACAAGCATAACTAGAACGGCCTAGGGGAAAAGTACGCACACCGTTGTAATCGGGCGAGTTTCTACTTTCAGATGCAACAGAAATTTTGCGGATTGGTCAATCCGTTCGCGAGATATGGCAGTTTGGAGGTAAGCAACGCTTGAAAAACTCAAAATTTTCGCAGTTCTGATGCTCGAAACGAATAACTAGAACGGCCTAGGGGAAAAGTACGCATACCGTTGTAATCGGGCGAGTTTATTCTTTGAGATGCAACAGAAATTTTGCGGATTGGTCAATCCGTTCGCGAGATATGGCAGTTTGGAGGTAAGAAACGCTTGAGAAACTCAAAATTTTGGCGGTTCTGATGCTCGAAACGAATGACAAGAACGGCCTAGGAGAAAAGTACGCACACCGTTGTAATCGGGCGAGTTTCTACTTTCTGGTGCAACAGAAATTTTGCGGATTGGTCAATCCGTTCGCGAGATATGGCAGTTTGGATGTAAGAAACGCTTGAGGAACTCAAAATTTTCGCAGTTCTGATGCTCGAAACGAATAACTAGAACGGGCTAGGGGAAAAGTACGCATACATTTGTAATCGGGCGAATTTCTACTTTCAGATGCAACAGAAATTTTGCGGATTGATCAATCCGTTCGTGAGATATGGCAGTTTGGATGTAAGAAACGCTCGAGAAACTCAAAATTTTCGCAGTTCTGATGCTCGAAACGAATAACTAGAACGGCCTAGGGGAAAAGTACGCCCACCGTTGTAATCGGGCGAGTTTCTACTTTCAGATGCAACAGAAATTTTGCGAATTGTTCAATCCGTTCGCGAGATATGGCAGTTTGGAGGTAAGCAACGCTTGAGAAACTCAAAATTTTCGCAGTTCTGTTGCTCGAAACGAATAACTAGAACGGGCTAGGGGAAAAGTACGCATACATTTGTAATCGGGCGAATTTCTACTTTCAGATGCAACAGAAATTTTGCGGATTGATCAATCCGTTCGTGAGATATTGCAGTTTGGATGTAAGAAACGCTCGAGAAACTCAAAATTTTCGCAGTTCTGATGCTCGACAAGCATAACTAGAACGGCCTAGGGGAAAAGTACGCACACCGTTGTAATCGGGCGAGTTTCTACTTTCGGATGCAACAGAAGTTTTGCGAATTGTTCAATCCGTTCGCGAGATATGGCAGTTTGGAGGTAAGCAACGCTTGAGAAACTCAAAATTTTCGCAGTTCTGATGCTCTAAACGAATAACTAGAACGGCCTAGGGGAAAAGTACGCATAGTGTTGTAATCGGGCGAGTTTCTACTTTCAGATGCAACAGAAATTTTGCGGATTGGTCAATCCGTTCGCGAGATGTGGCAGTTTGGATGTAAGAAACGCTTGAGAAACACAAAATTTTCGCGGTTCTGATGCTCGAAACGAATAACAAGAACGGCCTAGGGGAAAAGTACGCACACCGTTGTAATCGGGCGAGTTTCTACTTTCAGATGCAACAGAAATTTTGCGGATTGGTCAATCCGTTCGCGAGATATGGCAGTTTGGAGGTAAGCAACGCTTGAGAAACTCAAAATTTTCGCAGTTCTGTTGCTCGAAACGAATAACTAGAACGGGCTAGGGGAAAAGTACGCATACATTTGTAATCGGGCGAATTTCTACTTTCAGATGCAACAGAAATTTTGCGGATTGATCAATCCGTTCGTGAGATATTGCAGTTTGGATGTAAGAAACGCTCGAGAAACTCAAAATTTTCGCAGTTCTGATGCTCGACAAGCATAACTAGAACGGCCTAGGGGAAAAGTACGCACACCGTTGTAATCGGGCGAGTTTCTACTTTCGGATGCAACAGAAATTTTGCGGATTGGTTAATCCGTTCGCGAGATATGGCAGTTTGGAGGTAAGCAACGCTTGAGAAACTCAAAATTTTCGCAGTTCTGTTGCTCGAAACGAATAACTAGAACGGGCTAGGGGAAAAGTACGCATACATTTGTAATCGGGCGAATTTCTACTTTCAGATGCAACAGAAATTTTGCGGATTGATCAATCCGTTCGTGAGATATGGCAGTTTGGATGTAAGAAACGCTCGAGAAACTCAAAATTTTCGCAGTTCTGATGCTCGAAACGAATAACTAGAACGGCCTAGGGGAAAAGTACGCCCACCGTTGTAATCGGGCGAGTTTCTACTTTCAGATGCAACAGAAATTTTGCGAATTGTTCAATCCGTTCGCGAGATATGGCAGTTTGGAGGTAAGCAACGCTTGAGAAACTCAAAATTTTCGCAGTTCTGATGCTCTAAACGAATAACTAGAACGGCCTAGGGGAAAAGTACGCATAGTGTTGTAATCGGGCGAGTTTCTACTTTCAGATGCAACAGAAATTTTGCGAATTGGTCAATCCGTTCGCGAGATATGGCAGTTTGGAAGTAAGAAACGCTTGAGAAACTCAAAATTTTCGCAGTTCTGATGCTCGAAACGAATAACTAGAACGGCCTAGGGGAAAAGTACGCACAGTGTTGTAATCGGGCGAGTTTCTACTTTCAGATGCAACAGAAATTTTGCGGATTGGTCAATCCGTTCGCGAGATATGGCAGTTTGGAGGTAAGAAACGCTCGAGAAACTCCAAATTTTCGCAGTTCTGATGCTCGACAAGCATAACTAGAACGGCCTAGGGGAAAAGTACGCACACCGTTGTAATCGGGCGAGTTTCTACTTTCAGATGCAACAGAAATTTTGCGGATTGGTCAATCCGTTCGCGAGATATGGCAGTTTGGAGGTAAGCAACGCTTGAAAAACTCAAAATTTTCGCAGTTCTGATGCTCGAAACGAATAACTAGAACGGCCTAGGGGAAAAGTACGCATACCGTTGTAATCGGGCGAGTTTATTCTTTGAGATGCAACAGAAATTTTGCGGATTGGTCAATCCGTTCGCGAGATATGGCAGTTTGGAGGTAAGAAACGCTTGAGAAACTCAAAATTTTGGCGGTTCTGATGCTCGAAACGAATGACAAGAACGGCCTAGGAGAAAAGTACGCACACCGTTGTAATCGGGCGAGTTTCTACTTTCTGGTGCAACAGAAATTTTGCGGATTGGTCAATCCGTTCGCGAGATATGGCAGTTTGGATGTAAGAAACGCTTGAGGAACTCAAAATTTTCGCAGTTCTGATGCTCGAAACGAATAACTAGAACGGGCTAGGGGAAAAGTACGCATACATTTGTAATCGGGCGAATTTCTACTTTCAGATGCAACAGAAATTTTGCGGATTGATCAATCCGTTCGTGAGATATGGCAGTTTGGATGTAAGAAACGCTCGAGAAACTCAAAATTTTCGCAGTTCTGATGCTCGAAACGAATAACTAGAACGGCCTAGGGGAAAAGTACGCCCACCGTTGTAATCGGGCGAGTTTCTACTTTCAGATGCAACAGAAATTTTGCGAATTGTTCAATCCGTTCGCGAGATATGGCAGTTTGGAGGTAAGCAACGCTTGAGAGACTCAAAATTTTCGCAGTTCTGATGCTCTAAACGAATAACTAGAACGGCCTAGGGGAAAAGTACGCATAGTGTTGTAATCGGGCGAGTTTCTACTTTCAGATGCAACAGAAATTTTGCGGATTGGTCAATCCGTTTGCGAGATGTGGCAGTTTGGATGTAAGAAACGCTTGAGAAACACAAAATTTTCGCGGTTCTGATGCTCGAAACGAATAACAAGAACGGCCTAGGGGAAAAGTACGCACAGTGTTGTAATCGGGCGAGTTTCTACTTTCAGATGCAACAGAAATTTTGCGGATTGGTCAATCCGTTCGCGAGATATGGCAGTTTGGAAGTAAGAAACGCTTGAGAAACTCAAAATTTTCGCAGTTCTGATGCTCGAAACGAATAACTAGAACGGCCTAGGGGAAAAGTACGCACAGTGTTGTAATCGGGCGAGTTTCTACTTTCAGATGCAACAGAAATTTTGCGGATTGGTCAATCCGTTCGCGAGATATGGCAGTTTGGAGGTAAGAAACGCTCGAGAAACTCCAAATTTTCGCAGTTCTGATGCTCGACAAGCATAACTAGAACGGCCTAGGGGAAAAGTACGCACACCGTTGTAATCGGGCGAGTTTCTACTTTCAGATGCAACAGAAATTTTGCGGATTGGTCAATCCGTTCGCGAGATATGGCAGTTTGGAGGTAAGCAACGCTTGAAAAACTCAAAATTTTCGCAGTTCTGATGCTCGAAACGAATAACTAGAACGGCCTAGGGGAAAAGTACGCATACCGTTGTAATCGGGCGAGTTTATTCTTTGAGATGCAACAGAAATTTTGCGGATTGGTCAATCCGTTCGCGAGATATGGCAGTTTGGAGGTAAGAAACGCTTGAGAAACTCAAAATTTTGGCGGTTCTGATGCTCGAAACGAATGACAAGAACGGCCTAGGAGAAAAGTACGCACACCGTTGTAATCGGGCGAGTTTCTACTTTCTGGTGCAACAGAAATTTTGCGGATTGGTCAATCCGTTCGCGAGATATGGCAGTTTGGATGTAAGAAACGCTTGAGGAACTCAAAATTTTCGCAGTTCTGATGCTCGAAACGAATAACTAGAACGGGCTAGGGGAAAAGTACGCATACATTTGTAATCGGGCGAATTTCTACTTTCAGATGCAACAGAAATTTTGCGGATTGATCAATCCGTTCGTGAGATATGGCAGTTTGGATGTAAGAAACGCTCGAGAAACTCAAAATTTTCGCAGTTCTGATGCTCGAAACGAATAACTAGAACGGCCTAGGGGAAAAGTACGCCCACCGTTGTAATCGGGCGAGTTTCTACTTTCAGATGCAACAGAAATTTTGCGAATTGTTCAATCCGTTCGCGAGATATGGCAGTTTGGAGGTAAGCAACGCTTGAGAGACTCAAAATTTTCGCAGTTCTGATGCTCTAAACGAATAACTAGAACGGCCTAGGGGAAAAGTACGCATAGTGTTGTAATCGGGCGAGTTTCTACTTTCAGATGCAACAGAAATTTTGCGGATTGGTCAATCCGTTTGCGAGATGTGGCAGTTTGGATGTAAGAAACGCTTGAGAAACACAAAATTTTCGCGGTTCTGATGCTCGAAACGAATAACAAGAACGGCCTAGGGGAAAAGTACGCACACCGTTGTAATCGGGCGAGTTTCTACTTTCAGATGCAACAGAAATTTTGCGGATTGGTCAATCCGTTCGCGAGATATGGCAGTTTGGAGGTAAGCAACGCTTGAGAAACTCAAAATTTTCGCAGTTCTGATGCTCGAAACGAATAACTAGAACGGGCTAGGGGAAAAGTACGCATACATTTGTAATCGGGCGAATTTCTACTTTCAGATGCAACAGAAATTTTGCGGATTGATCAATCCGTTCGTGAGATATTGCAGTTTGGATGTAAGAAACGCTCGAGAAACTCAAAATTTTCGCAGTTCTGATGCTCGACAAGCATAACTAGAACGGCCTAGGGGAAAAGTACGCACACCGTTGTAATCGGGCGAGTTTCTACTTTCGGATGCAACAGAAATTTTGCGGATTGGTTAATCCGTTCGCGAGATATGGCAGTTTGGAGGTAAGCAACGCTTGAGAAACTCAAAATTTTCGCAGTTCTGTTGCTCGAAACGAATAACTAGAACGGGCTAGGGGAAAAGTACGCATACATTTGTAATCGGGCGAATTTCTACTTTCAGATGCAACAGAAATTTTGCGGATTGATCAATCCGTTCGTGAGATATGGCAGTTTGGATGTAAGAAACGCTCGAGAAACTCAAAATTTTCGCAGTTCTGATGCTCGAAACGAATAACTAGAACGGCCTAGGGGAAAAGTACGCCCACCGTTGTAATCGGGCGAGTTTCTACTTTCAGATGCAACAGAAATTTTGCGAATTGTTCAATCCGTTCGCGAGATATGGCAGTTTGGAGGTAAGCAACGCTTGAGAAACTCAAAATTTTCGCAGTTCTGTTGCTCGAAACGAATAACTAGAACGGGCTAGGGGAAAAGTACGCATACATTTGTAATCGGGCGAATTTCTACTTTCAGATGCAACAGAAATTTTGCGGATTGATCAATCCGTTCGTGAGATATGGCAGTTTGGATGTAAGAAACGCTCGAGAAACTCAAAATTTTCGCAGTTCTGATGCTCGAAACGAATAACTAGAACGGCCTAGGGGAAAAGTACGCCCACCGTTGTAATCGGGCGAGTTTCTACTTTCAGATGCAACAGAAATTTTGCGAATTGTTCAATCCGTTCGCGAGATATGGCAGTTTGGAGGTAAGCAACGCTTGAGAAACTCAAAATTTTCGCAGTTCTGATGCTCTAAACGAATAACTAGAACGGCCTAGGGGAAAAGTACGCATAGTGTTGTAATCGGGCGAGTTTCTACTTTCAGATGCAACAGAAATTTTGCGAATTGGTCAATCCGTTCGCGAGATATGGCAGTTTGGAAGTAAGAAACGCTTGAGAAACTCAAAATTTTCGCAGTTCTGATGCTCGAAACGAATAACTAGAACGGCCTAGGGGAAAAGTACGCATAGTGTTGTAATCGGGCGAGTTTCTACTTTCAGATGCAACAGAAATTTTGCGGATTGGTCAATCCGTTCGCGAGATATGGCAGTTTGGAGGTAAGAAACGCTCGAGAAACTCCAAATTTTCGCAGTTCTGATGCTCGACAAGCATAACTAGAACGGCCTAGGGGAAAAGTACGCACACCGTTGTAATCGGGCGAGTTTCTACTTTCAGATGCAACAGAAATTTTGCGGATTGGTCAATCCGTTCGCGAGATATGGCAGTTTGGAGGTAAGCAACGCTTGAAAAACTCAAAATTTTCGCAGTTCTGATGCTCGAAACGAATAACTAGAACGGCCTAGGGGAAAAGTACGCATACCGTTGTAATCGGGCGAGTTTATTCTTTGAGATGCAACAGAAATTTTGCGGATTGGTCAATCCGTTCGCGAGATATGGCAGTTTGGAGGTAAGAAACGCTTGAGAAACTCAAAATTTTGGCGGTTCTGATGCTCGAAACGAATGACAAGAACGGCCTAGGGGAAAAGTACGCACACCGTTGTAATCGGGCGAGTTTCTACTTTCTGGTGCAACAGAAATTTTGCGGATTGATCAATCCGTTCGTGAGATATGGCAGTTTGGATGTAAGAAACGCTCGAGAAACTCAAAATTTTCGCAGTTCTGATGCTCGAAACGAATAACTAGAACGGCCTAGGGGAAAAGTACGCCCACCGTTGTAATCGGGCGAGTTTCTACTTTCAGATGCAACAGAAATTTTGCGAATTGTTCAATCCGTTCGCGAGATATGGCAGTTTGGAGGTAAGCAACGCTTGAGAGACTCAAAATTTTCGCAGTTCTGATGCTCTAAACGAATAACTAGAACGGCCTAGGGGAAAAGTACGCATAGTGTTGTAATCGGGCGAGTTTCTACTTTCAGATGCAACAGAAATTTTGCGGATTGGTCAATCCGTTTGCGAGATGTGGCAGTTTGGATGTAAGAAACGCTTGAGAAACACAAAATTTTCGCGGTTCTGATGCTCGAAACGAATAACAAGAACGGCCTAGGGGAAAAGTACGCACACCGTTGTAATCGGGCGAGTTTCTACTTTCAGATGCAACAGAAATTTTGCGGATTGGTCAATCCGTTCGCGAGATATGGCAGTTTGGAGGTAAGCAACGCTTGAGAAACTCAAAATTTTCGCAGTTCTGATGCTCGAAACGAATAACTAGAACGGGCTAGGGGAAAAGTACGCATACATTTGTAATCGGGCGAATTTCTACTTTCAGATGCAACAGAAATTTTGCGGATTGATCAATCCGTTCGTGAGATATTGCAGTTTGGATGTAAGAAACGCTCGAGAAACTCAAAATTTTCGCAGTTCTGATGCTCGACAAGCATAACTAGAACGGCCTAGGGGAAAAGTACGCACACCGTTGTAATCGGGCGAGTTTCTACTTTCGGATGCAACAGAAATTTTGCGGATTGGTTAATCCGTTCGCGAGATATGGCAGTTTGGAGGTAAGCAACGCTTGAGAAACTCAAAATTTTCGCAGTTCTGTTGCTCGAAACGAATAACTAGAACGGGCTAGGGGAAAAGTACGCATACATTTGTAATCGGGCGAATTTCTACTTTCAGATGCAACAGAAATTTTGCGGATTGATCAATCCGTTCGTGAGATATGGCAGTTTGGATGTAAGAAACGCTCGAGAAACTCAAAATTTTCGCAGTTCTGATGCTCGAAACGAATAACTAGAACGGCCTAGGGGAAAAGTACGCCCACCGTTGTAATCGGGCGAGTTTCTACTTTCAGATGCAACAGAAATTTTGCGAATTGTTCAATCCGTTCGCGAGATATGGCAGTTTGGAGGTAAGCAACGCTTGAGAAACTCAAAATTTTCGCAGTTCTGTTGCTCGAAACGAATAACTAGAACGGGCTAGGGGAAAAGTACGCATACATTTGTAATCGGGCGAATTTCTACTTTCAGATGCAACAGAAATTTTGCGGATTGATCAATCCGTTCGTGAGATATGGCAGTTTGGATGTAAGAAACGCTCGAGAAACTCAAAATTTTCGCAGTTCTGATGCTCGAAACGAATAACTAGAACGGCCTAGGGGAAAAGTACGCCCACCGTTGTAATCGGGCGAGTTTCTACTTTCAGATGCAACAGAAATTTTGCGAATTGTTCAATCCGTTCGCGAGATATGGCAGTTTGGAGGTAAGCAACGCTTGAGAAACTCAAAATTTTCGCAGTTCTGATGCTCTAAACGAATAACTAGAACGGCCTAGGGGAAAAGTACGCATAGTGTTGTAATCGGGCGAGTTTCTACTTTCAGATGCAACAGAAATTTTGCGAATTGGTCAATCCGTTCGCGAGATATGGCAGTTTGGAAGTAAGAAACGCTTGAGAAACTCAAAATTTTCGCAGTTCTGATGCTCGAAACGAATAACTAGAACGGCCTAGGGGAAAAGTACGCATAGTGTTGTAATCGGGCGAGTTTCTACTTTCAGATGCAACAGAAATTTTGCGGATTGGTCAATCCGTTCGCGAGATATGGCAGTTTGGAGGTAAGAAACGCTCGAGAAACTCCAAATTTTCGCAGTTCTGATGCTCGACAAGCATAACTAGAACGGCCTAGGGGAAAAGTACGCACACCGTTGTAATCGGGCGAGTTTCTACTTTCAGATGCAACAGAAATTTTGCGGATTGGTCAATCCGTTCGCGAGATATGGCAGTTTGGAGGTAAGCAACGCTTGAAAAACTCAAAATTTTCGCAGTTCTGATGCTCGAAACGAATAACTAGAACGGCCTAGGGGAAAAGTACGCATACCGTTGTAATCGGGCGAGTTTATTCTTTGAGATGCAACAGAAATTTTGCGGATTGGTCAATCCGTTCGCGAGATATGGCAGTTTGGAGGTAAGAAACGCTTGAGAAACTCAAAATTTTGGCGGTTCTGATGCTCGAAACGAATGACAAGAACGGCCTAGGGGAAAAGTACGCACACCGTTGTAATCGGGCGAGTTTCTACTTTCTGGTGCAACAGAAATTTTGCGGATTGGTCAATCCGTTCGCGAGATATGGCAGTTTGGATGTAAGAAACGCTTGAGGAACTCAAAATTTTCGCAGTTCTGATGCTCGAAACGAATAACTAGAACGGCCTAGGGGAAAAGTACGCATAGTGTTGTAATCGGGCGAGTTTCTACTTTCAGATGCAACAGAAATTTTGCGGATTGGTCAATCCGTTCGCGAGATATGGCAGTTTGGATGTAAGAAACGCTCGAGAAACTCAAAATTTTCGCAGTTCTGATGCTCGAAACGAATAACTAGAACGGCCTAGGGAAAAGTACGCACACCGTTGTAATCGGGCGAGTTTCTACTTTCTGGTGCAACAGAAATTTTGCGGATTGGTCAATCCGTTCGCGAGATGTGGCAGTTTGGATGTAAGAAACGCTTGAGAAACACAAAATTTTCGCGGTTCTGATGCTCGAAACGAATAACAAGAACGGCCTAGGGGAAAAGTACGCACACCGTTGTAATCGGGCGAGTTTCTACTTTCAGATGCAACAGAAATTTTGGGGATTGGTCAATCCGTTCGCGAGATATGGCAGTTTGGAGGTAAGCAACGCTTGAGAAACTCAAAATTTTCGCAGTTCTGTTGCTCGAAACGAATAACTAGAACGGGCTAGGGGAAAAGTACGCATACATTTGTAATCGGGCGAATTTCTACTTTCAGATGCAACAGAAATTTTGCGGATTGATCAATCCGTTCGTGAGATATGGCAGTTTGGATGTAAGAAACGCTCGAGAAACTCAAAATTTTCGCAGTTCTGATGCTCGAAACGAATAACTAGAACGGCCTAGGGGAAAAGTACGCCCACCGTTGTAATCGGGCGAGTTTCTACTTTCAGATGCAACAGAAATTTTGCGAATTGTTCAATCCGTTCGCGAGATATGGCAGTTTGTAGGTAAGCAACGCTTGAGAAACTCAAAATTTTCGCAGTTCTGATGCTCTAAACGAATAACTAGAACGGCCTAGGGGAAAAGTACGCATAGTGTTGTAATCGGGCGAGTTTCTACTTTCAGATGCAACAGAAATTTTGCGAATTGGTCAATCCGTTCGCGAGATATGGCAGTTTGGAAGTAAGAAACGCTTGAGAAACTCAAAATTTTCGCAGTTCTGATGCTCGAAACGAATAACTAGAACGGCCTAGGGGAAAAGTACGCACACCGTTGTAATCGGGCGAGTTTCTACTTTCAGATGCAACAGAAATTTTGCGGATTGGTCAATCCGTTCGCGAGATATGGCAGTTTGGAGGTAAGCAACGCTTGAAAAACTCAAAATTTTCGCAGTTCTGATGCTCGAAACGAATAACTAGAACGGCCTAGGGGAAAAGTACGCATACTGTTGTAATCGGGCGAGTTTATTCTTTGAGATGCAACAGAAATTTTGCGGATTGGTCAATCCGTTCGCGAGATATGGCAGTTTGGAGGTAAGAAACGCTTGAGAAACTCAAAATTTTGGCGGTTCTGATGCTCGAAACGAATGACAAGAACGGCCTAGCGGGAAAAGTACGCACACCGTTGTAATCGGCGAGTTTCTACTTTCTGGTGCAACAGAAATTTTGCGGATTGGTCAATCCGTTCGCGAGATATGGCAGTTTGGATGTAAGAAACGCTTGAGGAACTCAAAATTTTCGCAGTTCTGATGCTCGAAACGAATAACTAGAACGGCCTAGGGGAAAAGTACGCATAGTGTTGTAATCGGGCGAGTTTCTACTTTCAGATGCAACAGAAATTTTGCGGATTGGTCAATCCGTTCGCGAGATATGGCAGTTTGGATGTAAGAAACGCTCGAGAAACACAAAATTTTCGCAGTTCTGATGCTCGAAACGAATAACTAGAACGGCCTAGGGGAAAAGTACGCACACCGTTGTAATCGTGCGAGTTTCTACTTTCAGATGCATCAGAAATTTTGCGGATTGGACAATCCGTTCGCGAGATGTGGCAGTTTGTAGGTGAGAAACGCTTGAGAAACTCAAAATTTTCGCAGTTCTGATGCTCGAAACGAATAACTAGAACGGCCTAGGGGAAAAGTACGCATACCGTTGTATTCGGGCGAGTTTCGACCTTCAGATGCAACAGAAATTTTGCGGATTGGTCAATCCTTTCGCGAGATATGGCAGTTTGGAAGTAAGAAACGCTTCAGAAACTCAAAATTTTCGCAGTTCTGATGCTCGAAACGAATGACTAGAACGGCCTAGGGGAAAAGTACGCATACCTTGTAATCGGGCGAGTTTATTCTTTGAGATGCAACAGAAATTTTGCGGATTGGTCAATCCGTTCGCGAGATATGGCAGTTTGGAGGTAAGAAACGCTTGAGAAACTCAAAATTTTGGCGGTTCTGATGCTCGAAACGAATAACTAGAACGGCCTAGGGGAAATTACGCCCACCGTTGTAATCGGGCGAGTTTCTACTTTCAGATGCAACAGAAATTTTGCGGATTGGTCAATCCGTTCGCGAGATATGGCAGTTTGGAAGTAAGAAACGCTTGAGAAACTCAAAATTTTCGCAGTTCTGATGCTCGAAACGAATAACTAGAACGGCCTAGGGGAAAAGTACGCATAGTGTTGTAATCGGGCGAGTTTCTACTTTCAGATGCAACAGAAATTTTGCGGATTGGTCAATCCGTTCGCGAGATATGGCAGTTTGGATGTAAGAAACGCTCGAGAAACTCAAAATTTTCGCAGTTCTGATGCTCGAAACGAATAACTAGAACGGCCTAGGGGAAAAGTACGCACACCGTTGTAATCGGGCGAGTTTCTACTTTCTGGTGCAACAGAAATTTTGCGGATTGGTCAATCCGTTCGCGAGATATGGCAGTTTGGATGTAAGAAACGCTTGAGGAACTCAAAATTTTCGCAGTTCTGATGCTCGAAACGAATAACTAGAACGGCCTAGGGGAAAAGTACGCATACCGTTGTAATCGGGCGAGTTTCTACTTTCAGATGCAACAGAAATTTTGCGGATTGGTCAATCCGTTCGCGAGATGTGGCAGTTTGGATGTAAGAAACGCTTGAGAAACACAAAATTTTCGCGGTTCTGATGCTCGAAACGAATATAACTAGAACGGCCTAGGGGAAAAGTACGCACACCGTTGTAATCGGGCGAGTTTCTACTTTCAGATGCAACAGAAATTTTGGGGATTGGTCAATCCGTTCGCGAGATATGGCAGTTTGGAGGTAAGCAACGCTTGAAAAACTCAAAATTTTCGCAGTTCTGATGCTCGAAACGAATAACTAGAACGGCCTAGGGGAAAAGTACGCATACCGTTGTAATCGGCGAGTTTATTCTTTGAGATGCAACAGAAATTTTGCGGATTGGTCAATCCGTTCGCGAGATATGGCAGTTTGGAGGTAAGAACGCTTGAGAAACTCAAATTTTGGCGGTTCTGATGCTCGAAACGAATGACAAGAACGGCCTAGGGGAAAAGTACGCACACCGTTGTAATCGGGCGAGTTTCTACTTTCTGGTGCAACAGAAATTTTGCGGATTGGTCAATCCGTTCGCGAGATATGGCAGTTTGGATGTAAGAAACGCTTGAGGAACTCAAAATTTTCGCAGTTCTGATGCTCGAAACGAATAACTAGAACGGCCTAGGGGAAAAGTACGCATAGTGTTGTAATCGGGCGAGTTTCTACTTTCAGATGCAACAGAAATTTTGCGGATTGGTCAATCCGTTCGCGAGATATGGCAGTTTGGATGTAAGAAACGCTCGAGAAACTCAAAATTTTCGCAGTTCTGATGCTCGAAACGAATAACTAGAACGGCCTAGGGGAAAAGTACGCACACCGTTGTAATCGGGCGAGTTTCTACTTTCTGGTGCAACAGAAATTTTGCGGATTGGTCAATCCGTTCGCGAGATGTGGCAGTTTGGATGTAAGAAACGCTTGAGAAACACAAAATTTTCGCGGTTCTGATGCTCGAAACGAATAACAAGAACGGCCTAGGGGAAAAGTACGCACACCGTTGTAATCGGGCGAGTTTCTACTTTCAGATGCAACAGAAATTTTGGGGATTGGTCAATCCGTTCGCGAGATATGGCAGTTTGGAGGTAAGCAACGCTTGAGAAACTCAAAATTTTCGCAGTTCTGTTGCTCGAAACGAATAACTAGAACGGGCTAGGGGAAAAGTACGCATACATTTGTAATCGGGCGAATTTCTACTTTCAGATGCAACAGAAATTTTGCGGATTGATCAATCCGTTCGTGAGATATGGCAGTTTGGATGTAAGAAACGCTCGAGAAACTCAAAATTTTCGCAGTTCTGATGCTCGAAACGAATAACTAGAACGGCCTAGGGGAAAAGTACGCCCACCGTTGTAATCGGGCGAGTTTCTACTTTCAGATGCAACAGAAATTTTGCGAATTGTTCAATCCGTTCGCGAGATATGGCAGTTTGTAGGTAAGCAACGCTTGAGAAACTCAAAATTTTCGCAGTTCTGATGCTCTAAACGAATAACTAGAACGGCCTAGGGGAAAAGTACGCATAGTGTTGTAATCGGGCGAGTTTCTACTTTCAGATGCAACAGAAATTTTGCGAATTGGTCAATCCGTTCGCGAGATATGGCAGTTTGGAAGTAAGAAACGCTTGAGAAACTCAAAATTTTCGCAGTTCTGATGCTCGAAACGAATAACTAGAACGGCCTAGGGGAAAAGTACGCACACCGTTGTAATCGGGCGAGTTTCTACTTTCAGATGCAACAGAAATTTTGCGGATTGGTCAATCCGTTCGCGAGATATGGCAGTTTGGAGGTAAGCAACGCTTGAAAAACTCAAAATTTTCGCAGTTCTGATGCTCGAAACGAATAACTAGAACGGCCTAGGGGAAAAGTACGCATACTGTTGTAATCGGGCGAGTTTATTCTTTGAGATGCAACAGAAATTTTGCGGATTGGTCAATCCGTTCGCGAGATATGGCAGTTTGGAGGTAAGAAACGCTTGAGAAACTCAAAATTTTGGCGGTTCTGATGCTCGAAACGAATGACAAGAACGGCCTAGGGGAAAAGTACGCACACCGTTGTAATCGGGCGAGTTTCTACTTTCTGGTGCAACAGAAATTTTGCGGATTGGTCAATCCGTTCGCGAGATATGGCAGTTTGGATGTAAGAAACGCTTGAGGAACTCAAAATTTTCGCAGTTCTGATGCTCGAAACGAATAACTAGAACGGCCTAGGGGAAAAGTACGCATAGTGTTGTAATCGGGCGAGTTTCTACTTTCAGATGCAACAGAAATTTTGCGGATTGGTCAATCCGTTCGCGAGATATGGCAGTTTGGATGTAAGAAACGCTCGAGAAACTCAAAATTTTCGCAGTTCTGATGCTCGAAACGAATAACTAGAACGGCCTAGGGGAAAAGTACGCACACCGTTGTAATCGTGCGAGTTTCTACTTTCAGATGCATCAGAAATTTTGCGGATTGGACAATCCGTTCGCGAGATGTGGCAGTTTGTAGGTGAGAAACGCTTGAGAAACTCAAAATTTTCGCAGTTCTGATGCTCGAAACGAATAACTAGAACGGCCTAGGGGAAAAGTACGCATACCGTTGTATTCGGGCGAGTTTCGACCTTCAGATGCAACAGAAATTTTGCGGATTGGTCAATCCTTTCGCGAGATATGGCAGTTTGGAAGTAAGAAACGCTTCAGAAACTCAAAATTTTCGCAGTTCTGATGCTCGAAACGAATGACTAGAACGGCCTAGGGGAAAAGTACGCATACCTTGTAATCGGGCGAGTTTATTCTTTGAGATGCAACAGAAATTTTGCGGATTGGTCAATCCGTTCGCGAGATATGGCAGTTTGGAGGTAAGAAACGCTTGAGAAACTCAAAATTTTGGCGGTTCTGATGCTCGAAACGAATAACTAGAACGGCCTAGGGGAAAAGTACGCCCACCGTTGTAATCGGGCGAGTTTCTACTTTCAGATGCAACAGAAATTTTGCGGATTGGTCAATCCGTTCGCGAGATATGGCAGTTTGGAAGTAAGAAACGCTTGAGAAACTCAAAATTTTCGCAGTTCTGATGCTCGAAACGAATAACTAGAACGGCCTAGGGGAAAAGTACGCATAGTGTTGTAATCGGGCGAGTTTCTACTTTCAGATGCAACAGAAATTTTGCGGATTGGTCAATCCGTTCGCGAGATATGGCAGTTTGGATGTAAGAAACGCTCGAGAAACTCAAAATTTTCGCAGTTCTGATGCTCGAAACGAATAACTAGAACGGCCTAGGGGAAAAGTACGCACACCGTTGTAATCGGGCGAGTTTCTACTTTCTGGTGCAACAGAAATTTTGCGGATTGGTCAATCCGTTCGCGAGATATGGCAGTTTGGATGTAAGAAACGCTTGAGGAACTCAAAATTTTCGCAGTTCTGATGCTCGAAACGAATAACTAGAACGGCCTAGGGGAAAAGTACGCATACCGTTGTAATCGGGCGAGTTTCTACTTTCAGATGCAACAGAAATTTTGGGGATTGGTCAATCCGTTCGCGAGATGTGGCAGTTTGGATGTAAGAAACGCTTGAGAAACACAAAATTTTCGCGGTTCTGATGCTCGAAACGAATAACAAGAACGGCCTAGGGGAATAGTACGCACACCGTTGTAATCGGGCGAGTTTCTACTTTCAGATGCAACAGAAATTTTGCGGATTGGTCAATCCGTTCGCGAGATATGGCAGTTTGGAGGTAAGCAACGCTTGAGAAACTCAAAATTTTCGCAGTTCTGTTGCTCGAAACGAATAACTAGAACGGGCTAGGGGAAAAGTACGCATACATTTGTAATCGGGCGAGTTTCTACTTTCAGATGCAACAGAAATTTTGCGGATTGATCAATCCGTTCGTGAGATATTGCAGTTTGGATGTAAGAAACGCTCGAGAAACTCAAAATTTTCGCAGTTCTGATGCTCGACAAGCATAACTAGAACGGCCTAGGGGAAAAGTACGCACACCGTTGTAATCGGGCGAGTTTCTACTTTCGGATGCAACAGAAATTTTGCGGATTGGTCAATCCGTTCGCGAGATATGGCAGTTTGGAGGTAAGCAACGCTTGAGAAACTCAAAATTTTCGCAGTTCTGTTGCTCGAAACGAATAACTAGAACGGGCTAGGGGAAAAGTACGCATACATTTGTAATCGGGCGAATTTCTACTTTCAGATGCAACAGAAATTTTGCGGATTGATCAATCCGTTCGTGAGATATGGCAGTTTGGATGTAAGAAACGCTCGAGAAACTCAAAATTTTCGCAGTTCTGATGCTCGAAACGAATAACTAGAACGGCCTAGGGGAAAAGTACGCCCACCGTTGTAATCGGGCGAGTTTCTACTTTCAGATGCAACAGAAATTTTGCGAATTGTTCAATCCGTTCGCGAGATATGGCAGTTTGGAGGTAAGCAACGCTTGAGAAACTCAAAATTTTCGCAGTTCTGATGCTCGAAACGAATAACTAGAACGGCCTAGGGGAAAAGTACGCATACCGTTGTAATCGGGCGAGTTTCTACTTTCAGATGCAACAGAAATTTTGCGGATTGGTCAATCCGTTCGCGAGATGTGGCAGTTTGGATGTAAGAAACGCTTGAGAAACACAAAATTTTCGCCGTTCTGATGCTCGAAACGAATAACAAGAACGGCCTAGGGGAATAGTACGCACACCGTTGTAATCGGGCGAGTTTCTACTTTCAGATGCAACAGAAATTTTGCGGATTGGTCAATCCGTTCGCGAGATATGGCAGTTTGGAGGTAAGCAACGCTTGAGAAACTCAAAATTTTCGCAGTTCTGTTGCTCGAAACGAATAACTAGCACGGCCTAGGGGAAAAGTACGCATACCGTTGTAATCGGGCGAGTTTATTCTTTGAGATGCAACAGAAATTTTGCGGATTGGTCAATCCGTTCGCGAGATATGGCAGTTTGGAGGTAAGAAACGCTTGAGAAACTCAAAATTTTGGCGGTTCTGATGCTCGAAACGATTAACTAGAACGGCCTAGGGGAAAAGTACGCCCACCGTTGTAATCGGGCGAGTTTCTACTTTCAGATGCAACAGAAATTTTGCGGATTGGTCAATCCGTTCGCGAGATATGGCAGTTTGGATGTAAGAAACGCTCGAGAAACTCAAAATTTTCGCAGTTCTGATGCTCGAAACGAATAACTAGAACGGCCTAGGGGAAAAGTACGCACACCGTTGTAATCGGGCGAGTTTCTACTTTCTGGTGCAACAGAAATTTTGCGGATTGGTCAATCCGTTCGCGAGATATGGCAGTTTGGATGTAAGAAACGCTTGAGGAACTCAAAATTTTCGCAGTTCTGATGCTCGAAACGAATAACTAGAACGGCCTAGGGGAAAAGTACGCATACCGTTGTAATCGGGCGAGTTTCTACTTTCAGATGCAACAGAAATTTTGCGGATTGGTCAATCCGTTCGCGAGATATGGCAGTTTGGATGTAAGCAACGCTTGAGAAACTCAAAATTTTCGCAGTTCTGTTGCTCGAAACGAATAACTAGAACGGGCTAGGGGAAAAGTACGCATACATTTGTAATCGGGCGAATTTCTACTTTCAGATGCAACAGAAATTTTGCGGATTGATCAATCCGTTCGTGAGATATTGCAGTTTGGATGTAAGAAACGCTCGAGAAACTCAAAATTTTCGCAGTTCTGATGCTCGACAAGCATAACTAGAACGGCCTAGGGGAAAAGTACGCACACCGTTGTAATCGGGCGAGTTTCTACTTTCGGATGCAACAGAAATTTTGCGGATTGGTCAATCCGTTCGCGAGATATGGCAGTTTGGAGGTAAGCAACGCTTGAGAAACTCAAAATTTTCGCAGTTCTGTTGCTCGAAACGAATAACTAGAACGGGCTAGGGGAAAAGTACGCATACATTTGTAATCGGGCGAATTTCTACTTTCAGATGCAACAGAAATTTTGCGGATTGATCAATCCGTTCGTGAGATATGGCAGTTTGGATGTAAGAAACGCTCGAGAAACTCAAAATTTTCGCAGTTCTGATGCTCGAAACGAATAACTAGAACGGCCTAGGGGAAAAGTACGCCCACCGTTGTAATCGGGCGAGTTTCTACTTTCAGATGCAACAGAAATTTTGCGAATTGTTCAATCCGTTCGCGAGATATGGCAGTTTGGAGGTAAGCAACGCCTGAGAAACTCAAAATTTTCGCAGTTCTGATGCTCGAAACGAATAACTAGAACGGCCTAGGGGAAAAGTACGCATACCGTTGTAATCGGGCGAGTTTCTACTTTCAGATGCAACAGAAATTTTGCGGATTGGTCAATCCGTTCGCGAGATGTGGCAGTTTGGATGTAAGAAACGCTTGAGAAACACAAAATTTTCGCGGTTCTGATGCTCGAAACGAATAACAAGAACGGCCTAGGGGAATAGTACGCACACCGTTGTAATCGGGCGAGTTTCTACTTTCAGATGCAACAGAAATTTTGCGGATTGGTCAATCCGTTCGCGAGATATGGCAGTTTGGAGGTAAGCAACGCTTGAGAAACTCAAAATTTTCGCAGTTCTGTTGCTCGAAACGAATAACTAGAACGGGCTAGGGGAAAAGTACGCATACATTTGTAATCGGGCGAATTTCTACTTTCAGATGCAACAGAAATTTTGCGGATTGATCAATCCGTTCGTGAGATATTGCAGTTTGGATGTAAGAAACGCTCGAGAAACTCAAAATTTTCGCAGTTCTGATGCTCGACAAGCATAACTAGAACGGCCTAGGGGAAAAGTACGCACACCGTTGTAATCGGGCGAGTTTTTACTTTCGGATGCAACAGAAATTTTGCGGATTGGTCAATCCGTTCGCGTGATATGGCAGTTTGGAGGTAAGCAACGCTTGAGAAACTCAAAATTTTCGCAGTTCTGTTGCTCGAAACGAATAACTAGAACGGGCTAGGGGAAAAGTACGCATACATTTGTAATCGGGCGAATTTCTACTTTCAGATGCAACAGAAATTTTGCGGATTGATCAATCCGTTCGTGAGATATGGCAGTTTGGATGTAAGAAACGCTCGAGAAACTCAAAATTTTCGCAGTTCTGATGCTCGAAACGAATAACTAGAACGGCCTAGGGGAAAAGTACGCCCACCGTTGTAATCGGGCGAGTTTCTACTTTCAGATGCAACAGAAATTTTGCGGATTGGTCAATCCGTTCGCGAGATATGGCAGTTTGGAGGTAAGCAACGCTTGAGAAACTCAAAATTTTCGCAGTTCTGATGCTCTAAACGAATAACTAGAACGGCCTAGGGGAAAAGTACGCATAGTGTTGTAATCGGGCGAGTTTCTACTTTCAGATGCAACAGAAATTTTGCGAATTGGTCAATCCGTTCGCGAGATATGGCAGTTTGGAAGTAAGAAACGCTTGAGAAACTCAAAATTTTCGCAGTTCTGATGCTCGAAACGAATAACTAGAACGGCCTAGGGGAAAAGTACGCATAGTGTTGTAATCGGGCGAGTTTCTACTTTCAGATGCAACAGAAATTTTGCGGATTGGTCAATCCGTTCGCGAGATATGGCAGTTTGGAGGTAAGAAACGCTCGAGAAACTCCAAATTTTCGCAGTTCTGATGCTCGACAAGCATAACTAGAACGGCCTAGGGGAAAAGTACGCACACCGTTGTAATCGGGCGAGTTTCTACTTTCAGATGCAACAGAAATTTTGCGGATTGGTCAATCCGTTCGCGAGATATGGCAGTTTGGAGGTAAGCAACGCTTGAAAAACTCAAAATTTTCGCAGTTCTGATGCTCGAAACGAATAACTAGAACGGCCTAGGGGAAAAGTACGCATACCGTTGTAATCGGGCGAGTTTATTCTTTGAGATGCAACAGAAATTTTGCGGATTGGTCAATCCGTTCGCGAGATATGGCAGTTTGGAGGTAAGAAACGCTTGAGAAACTCAAAATTTTGGCGGTTCTGATGCTCGAAACGAATGACAAGAACGGCCTAGGGGAAAAGTACGCACACCGTTGTAATCGGGCGAGTTTCTACTTTCAGATGCAACAGAAATTTTGCGGATTGGTCAATCCGTTCGCGAGATGTGGCAGTTTGTAGGTGAGAAACGCTTGAGAAACTCAAAATTTTCGCAGATCTGATGCTTGAAACGAATAACTAGAACGGCCTGGGGTAAAAGTACGCATACCGTTGTAATCGGGCGAGTTTCTACCTTCAGATGCAACAGAAATTTTGCGGATTGGTCAATCCGTTCGCGAGATATGGCAGTTTGTAGGTAAGAAACGCTTGAGAAACTCAACATTTTCGCAGTTCTGATGCTCGAAACGAATAACTAGAACGGCCTAGGGGGAAAGTACGCATACCGTTGTAATCGGGCGAGTTTCGACCTTCAGATGCAACAGAAATTTTGCGGATTGGTCAATCCTTTCGCGAGATATGGCAGTTTGGAAGTAAGAAACGCTTCAGAAACTCAAAATTTTCGCAGTTCTGATGCTCGAAACGAATAACTAGAACGGCCTCGGGGAAAAGTACGCATACCGTTGTAATCGGGTGAGTTTATTCTTTGAGATGCAACAGAAATTTTGCGGATTGGTCAATCCGTTCGCGAGATATGGCAGTTTGGAGGTAAGAAACGCTTGAGAAACTCAAAATTTTCGCGGTTCTGATGCTCGAAACGAATAACAAGAACGGCCTAGGGGAAAAGTACGCACACCGTTGTAATCGGGCGAGTTTCTACTTTCAGATGCAACAGAAATTTTGCGGATTGATCAATCCGTTCGTGAGATATTGCAGTTTGGATGTAAGAAACGCTCGAGAAACTCAAAATTTTCGCAGTTCTGATGCTCGACAAGCATAACTAGAACGGCCTAGGGGAAAAGTACGCACACCGTTGTAATCGGGCGAGTTTCTACTTTCGGATGCAACAGAAATTTTGCGGATTGGTTAATCCGTTCGCGAGATATGGCAGTTTGGAGGTAAGCAACGCTTGAGAAACTCAAAATTTTCGCAGTTCTGTTGCTCGAAACGAATAACTAGAACAGGCTAGGGGAAAAGTACGCATACATTTGTAATCGGGCGAATTTCTACTTTCAGATGCAACAGAAATTTTGCGGATTGATCAATCCGTTCGTGAGATATGGCAGTTTGGATGTAAGAAACGCTCGAGAAACTCAAAATTTTCGCAGTTCTGATGCTCGAAACGAATAACTAGAACGGCCTAGGGGAAAAGTACGCCCACCGTTGTAATCGGACGAGTTTCTACTTTCAGATGCAACAGAAATTTTGCGAATTGTTCAATCCGTTCGCGAGATATGGCAGTTTGGAGGTAAGCAACGCTTGAGAAACTCAAAATTTTCGCAGTTCTGATGCTCTAAACGAATAACTAGAACGGCCTAGGGGAAAAGTACGCATAGTGTTGTAATCGGGCGAGTTTCTACTTTCAGATGCAACAGAAATTTTGCGAATTGGTCAATCCGTTCGCGAGATATGGCAGTTTGGAAGTAAGAAACGCTTGAGAAACTCAAAATTTTCGCAGTTCTGATGCTCGAAACGAATAACTAGAACGGCCTAGGGGAAAAGTACGCATAGTGTTGTAATCGGGCGAGTTTCTACTTTCAGATGCAACAGAAATTTTGCGGATTGGTCAATCCGTTCGCGAGATATGGCAGTTTGGAGGTAAGCAACGCTTGAGAAACTCAAAATTTTCGCAGTTCTGATGCTCTAAACGAATAACTAGAACGGCCTAGGGGAAAAGTACGCACACCGTTGTAATCGGGCGAGTTTCTACTTTCAGATGCAACAGAAATTTTGCGGATTGGTCAATCCGTTCGCGAGATATGGCAGTTTGGAGGTAAGCAACGCTTGAAAAACTCAAAATTTTCGCAGTTCTGATGCTCGAAACGAATAACTAGAACGGCCTAGGGGAAAAGTACGCATAGTGTTGTAATCGGGCGAGTTTCCACTTTCAGACGCAACAGAAATTTTGCGGATTGGTCAATCCGTTCGCGAGATATGGCAGTTTGGAGGTAAGAAACGCTTGAGAAACTCAAAATTTTGGCGGTTCTGATGCTCGAAACGAATGACAAGAACGGCCTAGGGGAAAAGTACGCACACCGTTGTAATCGGGCGAGTTTCTACTTTCTGGTGCAACAGAAATTTTGCGGATTGGTCAATCCGTTCGCGAGATATGGCAGTTTGGATGTAAGAAACGCTTGAGGAACTCAAAATTTTCGCAGTTCTGATGCTCGAAACGAATAACTAGAACGGCCTAGGGGAAAAGTACGCATAGTGTTGTAATCGGGCGAGTTTCCACTTTCAGACGCAACAGAAATTTTGCGGATTGGTCAATCCGTTCGCGAGATATGGCAGTTTGGATGTAAGAAACGCTCGAGAAACTCAAAATTTTCGCAGTTCTGATGCTCGAAACGAATAACTAGAACGGCCTAGGGGAAAAGTACGCACAGCGTTGTAATCGGGCGAGTTTCTACTTTCTGGTGCAACAGAAATTTTGCGGATTGGTCAATCCGTTCGCGAGATATGGCAGTTTGGATGTAAGAAACGCTTGAGGAACTCAAAATTTTCGCAGTTCTGATGCTCGAAACGAATAACTAGAACGGCCTAGGGGAAAAGTACGCACACCGTTGTAATCGGGCGAGTTTCTACTTTCTGGTGCAACAGAAATTTTGCGGATTGGTCAATCCGTTCGCGAGATATGGCAGTTTGGATGTAAGAAACGCTTGAGGAACTCAAAATTTTCGCAGTTCTGATGCTCGAAACGAATAACTAGAACGGCCTAGGGGAAAAGTACGCATACCGTTGTAATCGGGCGAGTTTCTACTTTCAGATGCAACAGAAATTTTGCGGATTGGTCAATCGGTTCGCGAGATGTGGCAGTTTGGATGTAAGAAACGCTTGAGAAACACAAAATTTTCGCGGTTCTGATGCTCGAAACGAATAACAAGAACGGCCTAGGGGAAAAGTACGCACACCGTTGTAATCGGGCGAGTTTCTACTTTCAGATGCAACAGAAATTTTGGGGATTGGTCAATCCGTTCGCGAGATATGGCAGTTTGGAGGTAAGCAACGCTTGAGAAACTCAAAATTTTCGCAGTTCTGTTGCTCGAAACGAATAACTAGAACGGGCTAGGGGAAAAGTACGCATACATTTGTAATCGGGCGAATTTCTACTTTCAGATGCAACAGAAATTTTGCGGATTGATCAATCCGTTCGAGAGATATTGCAGTTTGGATGTAAGAAACGCTCGAGAAACTCAAAATTTTCGCAGTTCTGATGCTCGACAAGCATAACTAGAACGGCCTAGGGGAAAAGTACGCACACCGTTGTAATCGGGCGAGTTTCTACTTTCGGATGCAACAGAAATTTTGCGGATTGGTCAATCCGTTCGCGAGATATGGCAGTTTGGAGGTAAGCAACGCTTGAGAAACTCAAAATTTTCGCAGTTCTGTTGCTCGAAACGAATAACTAGAACGGGCTAGGGGAAAAGTACGCATACATTTGTAATCGGGCGAATTTCTACTTTCAGATGCAACAGAAATTTTGCGGATTGATCAATCCGTTCGTGAGATATGGCAGTTTGGATGTAAGAAACGCTCGAGAAACTCAAAATTTTCGCAGTTCTTATGCTCGAAACGAATAACTAGAACGGCCTAGGGGAAAAGTACGCATAGTGTTGTAATCGGGCGAGTTTCTACTTTCAGATGCAACAGAAATTTTGCGAATTGGTCAATCCGTTCGCGAGATATGGCAGTTTGGAAGTAAGAAACGCTTGAGAAACTCAAAATTTTCGCAGTTCTGATGCTCGAAACGAATAACTAGAACGGCCTAGGGGAAAAGTACGCACACCGTTGTAATCGGGCGAGTTTCTACTTTCAGATGCAACAGAAATTTTGCGGATTGGTCAATCCGTTCGCGAGATATGGCAGTTTGGAGGTAAGCAACGCTTGAAAAACTCAAAATTTTCGCAGTTCTGATGCTCGAAACGAATAACTAGAACGGCCTAGGGGAAAAGTACGCATACTGTTGTAATCGGGCGAGTTTATTCTTTGAGATGCAACAGAAATTTTGCGGATTGTTCAATCCGTTCGCGAGATATGGCAGTTTGGATGTAAGAAACGCTTGAGAAACTCAAAATTTTGGCGGTTCTGATGCTCGAAACGAATGACAAGAACGGCCTAGGGGAAAAGTACGCACACCGTTGTAATCGGGCGAGTTTCTACTTTCTGGTGCAACAGAAATTTTGCGGATTGGTCAATCCGTTCGCGAGATATGGCAGTTTGGATGTAAGAAACGCTTGAGGAACTCAAAATTTTCGCAGTTCTGATGCTCGAAACGAATAACTAGAACGGCCTAGGGGAAAAGTACGCATAGTGTTGTAATCGGGCGAGTTTCTACTTTCAGATGCAACAGAAATTTTGCGGATTGGTCAATCCGTTCGCGAGATATGGCAGTTTGGATGTAAGAAACGCTCGAGAAACTCAAAATTTTCGCAGTTCTGATGCTCGAAACGAATAACTAGAACGGCCTAGGGGAAAAGTACGCACACCGTTGTAATCGTGCGAGTTTCTACTTTCAGATGCATCAGAAATTTTGCGGATTGGACAATCCGTTCGCGAGATGTGGCAGTTTGTAGGTGAGAAACGCTTGAGAAACTCAAAATTTTCGCAGTTCTGATGCTCGAAACGAATAACTAGAACGGCCTAGGGGAAAAGTACGCATACCGTTGTATTCGGGCGAGTTTCGACCTTCAGATGCAACAGAAATTTTGCGGATTGGTCAATCCTTTCGCGAGATATGGCAGTTTGGAAGTAAGAAACGCTTCAGAAACTCAAAATTTTCGCAGTTCTGATGCTCGAAACGAATAACTAGAACGGCCTAGGGGAAAAGTACGCATACCGTTGTAATCGGGCGAGTTTATTCTTTGAGATGCAACAGAAATTTTGCGGATTGGTCAATCCGTTCGCGAGATATGGCAGTTTGGAGGTAAGAAACGCTTGAGAAACTCAAAATTTTGGCGGTTCTGATGCTCGAAACGAATAACTAGAACGGCCTAGGGGAAAAGTACGCCCACCGTTTTAATCGGGCGAGTTTCTACTTTCAGATGCAACAGAAATTTTGCGGATTGGTCAATCCGTTCGCGAGATATGGCAGTTTGGAAGTAAGAAACGCTTGAGAAACTCAAAATTTTCGCAGTTCTGATGCTCGAAACGAATAACTAGAACGGCCTAGGGGAAAAGTACGCATAGTGTTGTAATCGGGCGAGTTTCTACTTTCAGATGCAACAGAAATTTTGCGGATTGGTCAATCCGTTCGCGAGATATGGCAGTTTGGATGTAAGAAACGCTCGAGAAACTCAAAATTTTCGCAGTTCTGATGCTCGAAACGAATAACTAGAACGGCCTAGGGGAAAAGTACGCACACCGTTGTAATCGGGCGAGTTTCTACTTTCTGGTGCAACAGAAATTTTGCGGATTGGTCAATCCGTTCGCGAGATATGGCAGTTTGGATGTAAGAAACGCTTGAGGAACTCAAAATTTTCGCAGTTCTGATGCTCGAAACGAATAACTAGAACGGCCTAGGGGAAAAGTACGCATACCGTTGTAATCGGGCGAGTTTCTACTTTCAGATGCAACAGAAATTTTGCGGATTGGTCAATCCGTTCGCGAGATGTGGCAGTTTGGATGTAAGAAACGCTTGAGAAACACAAAATTTTCGCGGTTCTGATGCTCGAAACGAATAACAAGAACGGCCTAGGGGAATAGTACGCACAGCGTTGTAATCGGGCGAGTTTCTACTTTCAGATGCAACAGAAATTTTGCGGATTGATCAATCCGTTCGTGAGATATTGCAGTTTGGATGTAAGAAACGCTCGAGAAACTCAAAATTTTCGCAGTTCTGATGCTCGACAAGCATAACTAGAACGGCCTAGGGGAAAAGTACGCACACCGTTGTAATCGGGCGAGTTTCTACTTTCGGATGCAACAGAAATTTTGCGGATTGGTCAATCCGTTCGCGAGATATGGCAGTTTGGAGGTAAGCAACGCTTGAGAAACTCAAAATTTTCGCAGTTCTGTTGCTCGAAACGAATAACTAGAACGGGCTAGGGGAAAAGTACGCATACATTTGTAATCGGGCGAATTTCTACTTTCAGATGCAACAGAAATTTTGCGGATTGATCAATCCGTTCGTGAGATATGGCAGTTTGGATGTAAGAAACGCTCGAGAAACTCAAAATTTTCGCAGTTCTGATGCTCGAAACGAATAACTAGAACGGCCTAGGGGAAAAGTACGCCCACCGTTGTAATCGGGCGAGTTTCTACTTTCAGATGCAACAGAAATTTTGCGAATTGTTCAATCCGTTCGCGAGATATGGCAGTTTGGAGGTAAGCAACGCTTGAGAAACTCAAAATTTTCGCAGTTCTGATGCTCTAAACGAATAACTAGAACGGCCTAGGGGAAAAGTACGCATAGTGTTGTAATCGGGCGAGTTTCTACTTTCAGATGCAACAGAAATTTTGCGAATTGGTCAATCCGTTCGCGAGATATGGCAGTTTGGAAGTAAGAAACGCTTGAGAAACTCAAAATTTTCGCAGTTCTGATGCTCGAAACGAATAACTAGAACGGCCTAGGGGAAAAGTACGCATAGTGTTGTAATCGGGCGAGTTTCTACTTTCAGATGCAACAGAAATTTTGCGGATTGGTCAATCCGTTCGCGAGATATGGCAGTTTGGAGGTAAGAAACGCTCGAGAAACTCCAAATTTTCGCAGTTCTGATGCTCGACAAGCATAACTAGAACGGCCTAGGGGAAAAGTACGCACACCGTTGTAATCGGGCCAGTTTCTACTTTCAGATGCAACAGAAATTTTGCGGATTGGTCAATCCGTTCGCGAGATATGGCAGTTTGGATGTAAGAAACGCTCGAGAAACTCAAAATTTTCGCAGTTCTGATGCTCGAAACGAATAACTAGAACGGCCTAGGGGAAAAGTACGCACACCGTTGTAATCGGGCGAGTTTCTACTTTCTGGTGCAACAGAAATTTTGCGGATTGGTCAATCCGTTCGCGAGATATGGCAGTTTGGATGTAAGAAACGCTTGAGGAACTCAAAATTTTCGCAGTTCTGATGCTCGAAACGAATAACTAGAACGGCCTAGGGGAAAAGTACGCATACCGTTGTAATCGGGCGAGTTTCTACTTTCAGATGCAACAGAAATTTTGCGGATTGGTCAATCCGTTCGCGAGATGTGGCAGTTTGGATGTAAGAAACGCTTGAGAAACACAAAATTTTCGCGGTTCTGATGCTCGAAACGAATAACAAGAACGGCCTAGGGGAAAAGTACGCACACCGTTGTAATCGGGCGAGTTTCTACTTTCAGATGCAACAGAAATTTTGCGGATTGGTCAATCCGTTCGCGAGATATGGCAGTTTGGAGGTAAGCAACGCTTGAGAAACACAAAATTTTCGCAGTTCTGTTGCTCGAAACGAATAACTAGAACGGGCTAGGGGAATAGTACGCATACATTTGTAATCGGGCGAATTTCTACTTTCAGATGCAACAGAAATTTTGCGGATTGATCAATCCGTTCGTGAGATATTGCAGTTTGGATGTAAGAAACGCTCGAGAAACTCAAAATTTTCGCAGTTCTGATGCTCGACAAGCATAACTAGAACGGCCTAGGGGAAAAGTACGCACACCGTTGTAATCGGGCGAGTTTCTACTTTCGGATGCAACAGAAATTTTGCGGATTGGTCAATCCGTTCGCGAGATATGGCAGTTTGGAGGTAAGCAACGCTTGAGAAACTCAAAATTTTCGCAGTTCTGTTGCTCGAAACGAATAACTAGAACGGGCTAGGGGAAAAGTACGCATACATTTGTAATCGGGCGAATTTCTACTTTCAGATGCAACAGAAATTTTGCGGATTGATCAATCCGTTCGTAAGATATGGCAGTTTGGATGTAAGAAACGCTCGAGAAACTCAAAATTTTCGCAGTTCTGATGCTCGAAACGAATAACTAGAACGGCCTAGGGGAAAAGTACGCCCACCGTTGTAATCGGGCGAGTTTCTACTTTCAGATGCAACAGAAATTTTGCGAATTGTTCAATCCGTTCGCGAGATATGGCAGTTTGGAGGTAAGCAACGCTTGAGAAACTCAAAATTTTCGCAGCTCTGATGCTCTAAACGAATAACTAGAACGGCCTAGGGGAAAAGTACGCATAGTGTTGTAATCGGGCGAGTTTCTACTTTCAGATGCAACAGAAATTTTGCGGATTGGTCAATCCGTTCGCGAGATATGGCAGTTTGGAGGTAAGCAACGCTTGAAAAACTCAAAATTTTCGCAGTTCTGATGCTCGAAACGAATAACTAGAACGGCCTCGGGGAAAAGTACGCATACCGTTGTAATCGGGCGAGTTTATTCTTTGAGATGCAACAGAAATTTTGCGGATTGGTCAATCCGTTCGCGAGATATGGCAGTTTGGAGGTAAGAAACGCTTGAGAAACTCAAAATTTTCGCGGTTCTGATGCTCGAAACGAATAACAAGAACGGCCTAGGGGAAAAGTACGCACACCGTTGTAATCGGGCGAGTTTCTACTTTCAGATGCAACAGAAATTTTGCGGATTGGTCAATCCGTTTGCGAGATATGGCAGTTTGTAGGTAAGAAACGCTTGAGAAACTCAACATTTTCGCAGTTCTGATGCTCGAAACGAATAACTAGAACGGCCTAGGGGAAAAGTACGCATAGTGTTGTAATCGGGCGAGTTTCTACTTTCAGATGCAACAGAAATTTTGCGGATTGGTCAATCCGTTCGCGAGATATGGCAGTTTGGATGTAAGAAACGCTCGAGAAACTCAAAATTTTCGCAGTTCTGATGCTCGAAACGAATAACTAGAACGGCCTAGGGGAAAAGTACTCCCACCGTTGTAATCGGGCGAGTTTCTACTTTCAGATGCAACAGAAACTTTGCGGATTGGTCAATCCGTTCGCGAGATATGGCAGTTTGGAAGTAAGAAACGCTTGAGAAACTCAAAATTTTCGCAGTTCTGATGCTCGAAACGAATAACTAGAACGGCCTAGGGGAAAAATACGCATAGTGTTGTAATCGGGCGAGTTTCTACTCTCTGGTGCAACAGAAATTTTGCGGATTGGTCAATCCGTTCGCGAGATATGGCAGTTTGGAGGTAAGCAACGCTTGAAAAACTCAAAATTTTCGCAGTTCTGTTGCTCGAAACGAATAACTAGAACGGCCTAGGGGAAAAGTACGCCCACCGTTGTAATCGGGCGAGTTTCTACTTTCAGATGCAACAGAAACTTTGCGGATTGGTCAATCCGTTTGCGAGATATGGCAGTTTGTAGGTAAGAAACGCTTGAGAAACTCAACATTTTCGCAGTTCTGATGCTCGAAACGAATAACTAGAACGGCCTAGGGGAAAAGTACGCATAGTGTTGTAATCGGGCGAGTTTCTACTTTCAGATGCAACAGAAATTTTGCGGATTGGTCAATCCGTTCGCGAGATATGGCAGTTTGGATGTAAGAAACGCTCGAGAAACTCAAAATTTTCGCAGTTCTGATGCTCGAAACGAATAACTAGAACGGCCTAGGGGAAAAGTACGCCCACCGTTGTAATCGGGCGAGTTTCTACTTTCAGATGCAACAGAAATTTTGCGGATTGGTCAATCCGTTCGCGAGATATGGCAGTTTGGAAGTAAGAAACGCTTGAGAAACTCAAAATTTTCGCAGTTCTGATGCTCGAAACGAATAACTAGAACGGCCTAGGGGAAAAGTACGCATAGTGTTGTAATCGGGCGAGTTTCTACTTTCAGATGCAACAGAAATTTTGCGGATTGGTCAATCCGTTCGCGAGATATGGCAGTTTGGATGTAAGAAACGCTCGAGAAACTCAAAATTTTCGCAGTTCTGATGCTCGAAACGAATAACTAGAACGGCCTAGGGGAAAAGTACGCCCACCGTTGTAATCGGGCGAGTTTCTACTTTCAGATGCAACAGAAACTTTGCGGATTGGTCAATCCGTTCGCGAGATATGGCAGTTTGGAAGTAAGAAACGCTTGAGAAACTCAAAATTTTCGCAGTTCTGATGCTCGAAACGAATAACTAGAACGGCCTAGGGGAAAAATACGCATAGTGTTGTAATCGGGCGAGTTTCTACTCTCTGGTGCAACAGAAATTTTGCGGATTGGTCAATCCGTTCGCGAGATATGGCAGTTTGGAGGTAAGCAACGCTTGAAAAACTCAAAATTTTCGCAGTTCTGTTGCTCGAAACGAATAACTAGAACGGGCTAGGGGAAAAGTACGCATACCGTTGTAATTGGGCGAGTTTCTACTTTCAGATGCAACAGAAATTTTGCGGATTGGTCAATCCGTTCGCGAGATATGGCAGTTTGGATGTAAGAAACGCTTGAGGAACTCAAAATTTTCGCAGTTCTGATGCTCGAAACGAATAACTAGAACGGCCTAGGGGAAAAGTACGCATACCGTTGTAATCGGGCGAGTTTCTACTTTCAGATGCAACAGAAATTTTGCGGATTGGTCAATCCGTTCGCGAGATGTGGCAGTTTGGATGTAAGAAACGCTTGAGAAACACAAAATTTTCGCGGTTCTGATGCTCGAAACGAATAACAAGAACGGCCTAGGGGAAAAGTACGGACACCGTTGTAATCGGGCGAGTTTCTACTTTCAGATGCAACAGAAATTTTGCGGATTGGTCATTCCGTTCGCGAGATATGGCAGTTTGGAGGTAAGAAACGCTTGAGAAACTCAAAATTTTCGCAGTTCTGATGCTCGACAAGCATAACTAGAACGGCCTAGGGGAAAAGTACGCACACCGTTGTAATCGGGCGAGTTTCTACTTTCAGATGCAACAGAAATTTTGCGGATTGGTCAATCCGTTCGCGAGATATGGCAGTTTGGAGGTAAGCAACGCTTGAGAAACTCAAAATTTTCGCAGTTCTGTTGCTCGAAACGAATAACTAGAACGGGCTAGGGGAAAAGTACGCATACCGTTGTAATCGGGCGAGTTTCTACTTTCAGATGCAACAGAAATTTTGCGGAATGGTCAATCCGTTCGCGAGATATGGCAGTTTGGATGTAAGAAACGCTTGAGAAACTCAAAATTTTCGCAGTTCTGATGCTCGAAACGAATAACTAGAACGGCCTAGGGGAAAAGTACGCATACCGTTGTAATCGGGCGGGTTTCTACTTTCAGATGCAACAGAAATTTTGAGGATTGGTCAATCCGTTCGCGAGATATGGCAGTTTGGATGTAAGAAACGCTTGAGAAACTCAAAATTTTCGCGGTTCTGATGCTCGAAACGAATAACAAGAACGGCCTAGGGGAAAAGTACGCACACCGTTGTAATCGGGCGAGTTTCTACTTTCAGATGCATCAGAAATTTTGCGGATTGGACAATCCGTTCGCGAGATGTGCCAGTTTGTAGGTGAGAAACGCTTGAGAAACTCAAAATTTACGCAGTTCTGATGCTTGAAACGAATAACTAGAACAGGCTAGCGGAAAAGTACGCACACCGTTGTAGTCGGGCGAGTTTCTACTTTCAGATGCAACAGAAATTTTGCGGATTGGTCTATCTGTTCGCGAGATATGGCAGTTTGGAGGTAAGAAACGCTTGAGAAACTCAAAATTTTCGCAGTTCTGATGCTCGAAACGAATAACTACAACGGCCTAGGGGATAAGTACGCATACCGTTGTAATCGGGCGAGTTTCTACTTTCAGATGCAACAGAAATTTTGCGGATTGGTCATTCCGTTCGCGAGATATGGCAGTTTGGAGGTAAGCAACGCTTGAGAAACCCAAAATTTTCGCAGTTCTCATGCTCGAAACGAATAACTACAACGGCCTAGGGGAAAAGTACGCATACCGTTGTAATCGGGCGAGTTTCTACTTTCAGATGCAACAGAAATTTTGCGGACTGGTCAATCCGTTTGCGAGATATGGCAATTTGGAGGTAAGAAACGCTTGAGAAACTCAAAATTTTCGCAGTTCTGATGCTCGACAAGCATAACTAGAACGGCCTAGGGGAAAAGTACGCATACCGTTGTAATCGGGCGAGTTTCTACTTTCAGATGCAACAGAAATTTTGCAGATTGGTCAATCCGTTCGCGAGATATGGCAGTTTGGAGGTAAGAAACGCTTGAGAAACTCAAAATTTTCGCAGTTCTGATGCTCGAAACGAATAACTAGAACGGACTAGGGGAAAAGTACGCATACCGTTGTAATCGGGCGAGTTTCTACTTTCAGATGCAACAGAAATTTTGCGGATTGGTCAATCCGTTCGCGAGATATGGCAGTTTGTAGGTAAGAAACGCTTGAGAAACTCAACATTTTAGCAGTTCTGATGCTCGAAACGAATAACTAGAACGGCCTAGGGGAAAAGTACGCATACCTTTGTAATCGGGCGAGTTTCTACTTTCAGATGCAACAGAAATCTTGCGGATTGGTCATTCCGTTCGCGAGATATGGCAGTTTGGAGGTAAGCAACGCTTGAGAAACCCAAAATTTTCGCAGTTCTCATGCTCGAAACGAATAACTACAACGGCCTAGGGGAAAAGTACGCATACCGTTGTAATCGGGCGAGTTTCTACTTTCAGATGCAACAGAAATTTTGCGGACTGGTCAATCCGTTCGCGAGATATGGCAATTTGGATGTAAGAAACGCTTGAGAAACTCAAAATTTTCGCAGTTCTGATGCTCGACAAGCATAACTAGAACGGCCTAGGGGAAAAGTGCGCATACCGTTGTAATCGGGCGAGTTTCTACTTTCAGATGCAACAGAAATTTTGCAGATTGGTCAATCCGTTCGCGAGATATGGCAGTTTGGAGGTAAGAAACGCTTGAGAAACTCAAAATTTTCGCAGTTCTGATGCTCGAAACGAATAACTAGAACGGACTAGGGGAAAAGTACGCATACCGTTGTAATCGGGCGAGTTTCTACTTTCAGATGCAACAGAAATTTTGCGGATTGGTCAATCCGTTCGCGAGATATAGCAGTTTGGAGGTAAGAAACGCTTGAGAAACTCAAAATTTTCGCAGTTCTGATGCTCGAAACGAATAACTAGAACGGACTAGGAGAAAAGTACGCATACCGTTGTAATCGGGCGAGATTCTACTTTCAGATGCAACAGAAATTTTGCGGATTGGTCAATCCGTTCGCGAGATATGGCAGTTTGGAGGTAAGAAACGTTTGAGAAACTCAAAATTTTCGCAGTTCTGATGCTCGAAACGAATAACTAGAACGGACTAGGGGAAAAGTACGCATACCGTTGTAATCGGGCGACTTTCTACTTTCAGATGCAACAGAAATTTTGCGGATTGGTCAATCCGTTCGCGAGATATGGCAGTTTGTAGGTAAGAAACGCTTGAGAAACTCAACATTTTTGCAGTTCTGATGCTCGAAACGAATAACTAGAACGGCCTAGGGGAAAAGTACGCATACCGTTGTAATCGGGCGAGTTTCTACTTTCAGATGCAACAGAAATTTTGCGGATTGGTCAATCCGTTCGCGAGATATGGCAGTTTGGAGGTAAGAAACGCTTGAGAAACTCAAAATTTTCACAGTTCTAATGCTCGAAACGAATAACCAGAACGGTCTAGGGGAATAGTACGCATACCGTTGTAATCGGGCGAGTTTCTACTTTCAGATGCAACAGAAATTTTGCGGATTGGTCAATCCGTTCGCGAGATATGGCAGTTTGGAGGTAAGGAACGCTTGAGAAACTCAAAATTTTCGCAGTTCTGATGCTCGAAACGAATAACTAGAACGGCCTAGGGGAAAAGTACGAATACCGTTGTAATCGGGCGAGTTTCTACTTTCAGATGCAACAGAAATTTTGCGGATTAGTCAATCCGTTCGCGACATATGGCAGTTTGGAGGTAAGAAACGCTTGAGAAACTCAAAATTTTCGCAGTTCTGATGCTCGAAACGAATAACTAGAACGGACTAGGGGAAAAGTACGCATACCGTTGCAATCGGGCGAGTTTCTACTTTCAGATGCAACAGAAATTTTGCGGATCGGTCAATCCGTTCGCGAGATATGGCAGTTTGGAGGTAAGAAACGTTTGAGAAACTCAAAATTTTCGCAGTTCTGATGCTCGAAACGAATAACTAGAACGGCCTAGGGGAAAAGTACGCATACCGTTGTAATCGGGCGAGTTTCTACTTTCAGGTGCAACAGAAATTTTGCGGATTGGTTAATCCGTTCGCGAGATATGGCAGTTTGGAGGTAAGGAACGCTTGAGAAACTCAAAATTTTCGCAGTTCTGATGCTCGAAACGAATAACTAGAACGGCCTAGGGGAAAAGTACGAATACCGTTGTAATCGGGCGAGTTTCTACTTTCAGATGCAACAGAAATTTTGCGGATTAGTCAATCCGTTCGCGAGATATGGCAGTTTGGAGGTAAGAAACGCTTGAGAAACTCAAAATTTTCGCAGTTCTGATGCTCGAAACGAATAACTAGAACGGACTAGGGGAAAAGTACGCATACCGTTGCAATCGGGCGAGTTTCTACTTTCAGATGCAACAGAAATTTTGCGGATCGGTCAATCCGTTCGCGAGATATGGCAGTTTGGAGGTAAGAAACGTTTGAGAAACTCAAAATTTTCGCAGTTCTGATGCTCGAAACGAATAACTAGAACGGCCTAGGGGAAAAGTACGCATACCGTTGTAGTCGGGCGAGTTTCTACTTTCAGATGCAACAGAAATTTTGCGGATTGGTCAATCCGTTCGCGAGATATGGCAGTTTGGAAGTAAGAAACGCTTGAGAAACTCAAAATTTTCGCAGTTCTGATGCTCGAAACGAATAACTAGAACGGACTAGGGGAAAAGTACGCATACCGTTGTAATCGGGCGAGTTTCTACTTCAGATGCAACAGAAATTTTGCAGATTGGTCAATCCGTTCGCGAAATATGGCAGTTTGGAGGTAAGAAACGCTTGAGAAACTCAAAATTTTCGCAGTTCTGATGCTCGAAACGAATAACTGGAACGGCCTAGGAGAAAAGTACGCATACCGATGTAATCGGGCGAGTTTCTACTGTCAGATGCAACAGAAATTTTGCGGATTAGTCAATCCGTTCGCGAGATATGGCAGTTTGGAGGAAAGAAACGCTTGAGAAACTCAAAATTTTCGCAGTTCTGATGCTCGACAAGCATAACTAGAACGGTCTAGGGGAAAAGTACGCATACCGTTGTAATCGGGCGAGTTTCTACTTTCAGATGCAACAGAAATTTTGCAGATTGGTAAATCTGTTCGCGAGATATGGCAGTTTGGAGGTAAGAAACGCTTGAGAAACTCAAAATTTTCGCAGTTCTGATGCTCGAAACGAATAACTAGAACGGACTAGGGGAATAGTACGCATACCGTTGTAATCGGGCGAGTTTCTACTTTCAGATGCAACAGAAATTTTGCGGATTGGTCAATCCGTTCGCGAGATATGGCAGTTTGTAGGTAAGAAACGCTTGAGAAACTCAACATTTTAGCAGTTCTGATGCTCGAAACGAATAACTAGAACGGCCTAGGGGAAAAGTACGCATACCGTTGTAATCGGGCGAGTTTCTACTTTCAGATGCAACAGAAATTTTGCGGATTGGTCATTCCGTTCGCGAGATATTGCAGTTTGGAGGTAAGCAACGCTTGAGAAACCCAAAATTTTCGCAGTTCTCATGCTCGAAACGAATAACTACAACGGCCTAGGGGAAAAGTACGAATACCGTTGTAATCGGGCGAGTTTCTACTTTCAGATGCAACAGAAATTTTGCGGATTAGTCAATCCGTTCGCGAGATATGGCAGTTTGGAGGTAAGAAACGCTTGAGAAACTCAAAATTTTCGCAGTTCTGATGCTCGAAACGAATAACTAGAACGGACTAGGGGAAAAGTACGCATACCGTTGCAATCGGGCGAGTTTCTACTTTCAGATGCAACAGAAATTTTGCGGATCGGTCAATCCGTTCGCGAGATATGGCAGTTTGGAGGTAAGAAACGTTTGAGAAACTCAAAATTTTCGCAGTTCTGATGCTCGAAACGAATAACTAGAACGGCCTAGGGGAAAAGTACGCATACCGTTGTAATCGGGCGAGTTTCTACTTTCAGGTGCAACAGAAATTTTGCGGATTGGTTAATCCGTTCGCGAGATATGGCAGTTTGGAGGTAAGGAACGCTTGAGAAACTCAAAATTTTCGCAGTTCTGATGCTCGAAACGAATAACTAGAACGGCCTAGGGGAAAAGTACGAATACCGTTGTAATCGGGCGAGTTTCTACTTTCAGATGCAACAGAAATTTTGCGGATTAGTCAATCCGTTCGCGAGATATGGCAGTTTGGAGGTAAGAAACGCTTGAGAAACTCAAAATTTTCGCAGTTCTGATGCTCGAAACGAATAACTAGAACGGCCTAGGGGAAAAGTACGAATACCGTTGTAATCGGGCGAGTTTCTACTTTCAGATGCAACAGAAATTTTGCGGATTAGTCAATCCGTTCGCGAGATATGGCAGTTTGGAGGTAAGAAACGCTTGAGAAACTCAAAATTTTCGCAGTTCTGATGCTCGAAACGAATAACTAGAACGGACTAGGGGAAAAGTACGCATACCGTTGCAATCGGGCGAGTTTCTACTTTCAGATGCAACAGAAATTTTGCGGATCGGTCAATCCGTTCGCGAGATATGGCAGTTTGGAGGTAAGAAACGTTTGAGAAACTCAAAATTTTCGCAGTTCTGATGCTCGAAACGAATAACTAGAACGGCCTAGGGGAAAAGTACGCATACCGTTGTAGTCGGGCGAGTTTCTACTTTCAGATGCAACAGAAATTTTGCGGATTGGTCAATCCGTTCGCGAGATATGGCAGTTTGGAAGTAAGAAACGCTTGAGAAACTCAAATTTTCGCAGTTCTGATGCTCGAAACGAATAACTAGAACGGACTAGGGGAAAAGTACGCATACCGTTGTAATCGGGCGAGTTTCTACTTTCAGATGCAACAGAAATTTTGCAGATTGGTCAATCCGTTCGCGAAATATGGCAGTTTGGAGGTAAGAAACGCTTGAGAAACTCAAAATTTTCGCAGTTCTGATGCTCGAAACGAATAACTGGAACGGCCTAGGAGAAAAGTACGCATACCGATGTAATCGGGCGAGTTTCTACTGTCAGATGCAACAGAAATTTTGCGGATTAGTCAATCCGTTCGCGAGATATGGCAGTTTGGAGGAAAGAAACGCTTGAGAAACTCAAAATTTTCGCAGTTCTGATGCTCGACAAGCATAACTAGAACGGTCTAGGGGAAAAGTACGCATACCGTTGTAATCGGGCGAGTTTCTACTTTCAGATGCAACAGAAATTTTGCAGATTGGTAAATCTGTTCGCGAGATATGGCAGTTTGGAGGTAAGAAACGCTTGAGAAACTCAAAATTTTCGCAGTTCTGATGCTCGAAACGAATAACTAGAACGGACTAGGGGAATAGTACGCATACCGTTGTAATCGGGCGAGTTTCTACTTTCAGATGCAACAGAAATTTTGCGGATTGGTCAATCCGTTCGCGAGATATGGCAGTTTGTAGGTAAGGAAACGCTTGAGAAACTCAACATTTTAGCAGTTCTGATGCTCGAAACGAATAACTAGAACGGCCTAGGGGAAAAGTACGCATACCGTTGTAATCGGGCGAGTTTCTACTTTCAGATGCAACAGAAATTTTGCGGATTGGTCATTCCGTTCGCGAGATATTGCAGTTTGGAGGTAAGCAACGCTTGAGAAACCCAAAATTTTCGCAGTTCTCATGCTCGAAACGAATAACTACAACGGCCTAGGGGAAAAGTACGAATACCGTTGTAATCGGGCGAGTTTCTACTTTCAGATGCAACAGAAATTTTGCGGATTAGTCAATCCGTTCGCGAGATATGGCAGTTTGGAGGTAAGAAACGCTTGAGAAACTCAAAATTTTCGCAGTTCTGATGCTCGAAACGAATAACTAGAACGGACTAGGGAAAAGTACGCATACCGTTGTAATCGGGCGAGTTCTACTTTCAGATGCAACAGAAATATTGCGGATTGGTCAATCCGTTCGCGAGATATGGCAGTTTGGAGGTAAGAAACGCTTGAGAAACTCAAAATTTTCGCAGTTCTGATGCTCGAAACGAATAACTAGAACGGCCTAGGGGAAAAGTACGCATACCGTTGTAGTCGGGCGAGTTTCTACTTTCAGATGCAACAGAAATTTTGCGGATTGGTCAATCCGTTCGCGAGATATGGCAGTTTGGAAGTAAGAAACGCTTGAGAAACTCAAAATTTTCGCAGTTCTGATGCTCGAAACGAATAACTAGAACGGACTAGGGGAAAAGTACGCATACCGTTGTAATCGGGCGAGTTTCTACTTTCAGATGCAACAGAAATTTTGCAGATTGGTCAATCCGTTCGCGAAATATGGCAGTTTGGAGGTAAGAAACGCTTGAGAAACTCAAAATTTTCGCAGTTCTGATGCTCGAAACGAATAACTAGAACGGCCTAGGAGAAAAGTACGCATACCGATGTAATCGGGCGAGTTTCTACTGTCAGATGCAACAGAAATTTTGCGGATTAGTCAATCCGTTCGCGAGATATGGCAGTTTGGAGGAAAGAAACGCTTGAGAAACTCAAAATTTTCGCAGTTCTGATGCTCGACAAGCATAACTAGAACGGTCTAGGGGAAAAGTACGCATACCGTTGTAATCGGGCGAGTTTCTACTTTCAGATGCAACAGAAATTTTGCAGATTGGTAAATCTGTTCGCGAGATATGGCAGTTTGGAGGTAAGAAACGCTTGAGAAACTCAAATTTTCGCAGTTCTGATGCTCGAAACGAATAACTAGAACGGACTAGGGGAAAAGTACGCATACCGTTGTAATCGGGCGAGTTTCTACTTTCAGATGCAACAGAAATTTTGCGGATTGGTCAATCCGTTCGCGAGATATGGCAGTTTGTAGGTAAGAAACGCTTGAGAAACTCAACATTTTAGCAGTTCTGATGCTCGAAACGAATAACTAGAACGGCCTAGGGGAAAAGTACGCATACCGTTGTAATCGGGCGAGTTTCTACTTTCAGATGCAACAGAAATTTTGCGGATTGGTCATTCCGTTCGCGAGATATGGCAGTTTGGAGGTAAGCAACGCTTGAGAAACCCAAAATTTCGCAGTTCTCATGCTCGAAACGAATAACTACAACGGCCTAGGGGAAAAGTACGAATACCGTTGTAATCGGGCGAGTTTCTACTTTCAGATGCAACAGAAATTTTGCGGATTAGTCAATCCGTTCGCGAGATATGGCAGTTTGGAGGTAAGAAACGCTTGAGAAACTCAAAATTTTCGCAGTTCTGATGCTCGAAACGAATAAGTAGAACGGACTAGGGGAAAAGTACGCATACCGTTGCAATCGGGCGAGTTTCTACTTTCAGATGCAACAGAAATTTTGCGGATCGGTCAATCCGTTCGCGAGATATGGCAGTTTGGAGGTAAGAAACGTTTGAGAAACTCAAAATTTTCGCAGTTCTGATGCTCGAAACGAATAACTAGAACGGCCTAGGGGAAAAGTACGCATACCGTTGTAGTCGGGCGAGTTTCTACTTTCAGATGCAACAGAAATTTTGCGGAATTGGGCAATCCGTTCGCGAGATATGGCAGTTTGGAAGTAAGAAACGCTTGAGAAACTCAAAATTTCGCGGTTCTGATGCTCGAAACGAGTAACAAGAACGGCCTAGGGAAAAGTACGCACACCGTTGTAATCGGGCGAGATTCTACTTTCAGATGCAACAGAAATTTTGCGGATTGGTCAATCCGTTCGCGAGATATGGCAGTTTGGAGGTAAGAAACGTTTGAGAAACTCAAAATTTTCGCAGTTCTGATGCTCGAAACGAATAACTAGAACGGACTAGGGGAAAAGTACGCATACCGTTGTAATCGGGCGACATTCTACTTTCAGATGCAACAGAAATTTTGCGGATTGGTCAATCCGTTCGCGAGATATTGCAGTTTGTAGGTAAGAAACGCTTGAGAAACTCAACATTTTTGCAGTTCTGATGCTCGAAACGAATAACTAGAACGGACTAGGGGAAAAGTACGCATACCGTTGCAATCGGGCGAGTTTCTACTTTCAGATGCAACAGAAATTTTGCGGATCGGTCAATCCGTTCGCGAGATATGGCAGTTTGGAGGTAAGAAACGTTTGAGAAACTCAAAATTTTCGCAGTTCTGATGCTCGAAACGAATAACTAGAACGGCCTAGGGGAAAAGTACGCATACCGTTGTAGTCGGGCGAGTTTCTACTTTCAGATGCAACAGAAATTTTGCGGATTGGTCAATCCGTTCGCGAGATATGGCAGTTTGGAAGTAAGAAACGCTTGAGAAACTCAAAATTTTCGCGGTTCTGATGCTCGAAACGAGTAACAAGAACGGCCTAGGGGAAAAGTACGCACACCGTTGTAATCGGGCGAGATTCTACTTTCAGATGCAACAGAAATTTTGCGGATTGGTCAATCCGTTCGCGAGATATGGCAGTTTGGAGGTAAGAAACGTTTGAGAAACTCAAAATTTTCGCAGTTCTGATGCTCGAAACGAATAACTAGAACGGACTAGGGGAAAAGTACGCATACCGTTGTAATCGGGCGACTTTCTACTTTCAGATGCAACAGAAATTTTGCGGATTGGTCAATCCGTTCGCGAGATATGGCAGTTTGTAGGTAAGAAACGCTTGAGAAACTCAACATTTTTGCAGTTCTGATGCTCGAAACGAATAACTAGAACGGCCTAGGGGAAAAGTACGCATACCGTTGTAATCGGGCGAGTTTCTACTTTCAGATGCAACAGAAATTTTGCGGATTGGTCAATCCGTTCGCGAGATATGGCAGTTTGGAGGTAAGAAACGCTTGAGAAACTCAAAATTTTCACAGTTCTAATGCTCGAAACGAATAACCAGAACGGTCTAGGGAATAGTACGCATACCGTTGTAATCGGGCGAGTTTCTACTTTCAGATGCAACAGAAATTTTGCGGATTGGTCAATCCGTTCGCGAGATATGGCAGTTTGGAGGTAAGAAACGCTTGAGAAACTCAAATTTTCGCAGTTCTGATGCTCGAAACGAATAACTAGAACGGACTAGGGGAAAAGTACGCATACCGTTGTAATCGGGCGAGTTTCTACTTTCAGATGCAACAGAAATTTTGCGGATTGGTCAATCCGTTCGCGAGATATGGCAGTTTGGAGGTAAGAAACGCTTGAGAAACTCAAAATTTCGCAGTTCTGATGCTCGAAACGAATAACTAGAACGGCCTAGGAGAAAAGAACGCATACCGATGTAATCGGGCGAGTTTCTACTGTCAGATGCAACAGAAATTTTGCGGATTAGTCAATCCGTTCGCGAGATATGGCAGTTTGGAGGAAAGAAACGCTTGAGAAACTCAAAATTTTCGCAGTTCTGATGCTCGACAAGCATAACTAGAACGGTCTAGGGGAAAAGTACGCATACCGTTGTAATCGGGCGAGTTTCTACTTTCAGATGCAACAGAAATTTTGCGGATTGGTCAATCTGTTCGCGAGATATGGCAGTTTGGAGGTAAGAAACGCTTGAGAAACTCAAAATTTTCGCAGTTCTGATGCTCGAAACGAATAACTAGAACGGCCTAGGAGAAAAGAACGCATACCGATGTAATCGGGCGAGTTTCTACTGTCAGATGCAACAGAAATTTTGCGGATTAGTCAATCCGTTCGCGAGATATGGCAGTTTGGAGGAAAGAAACGCTTGAGAAACTCAAAATTTTCGCAGTTCTGATGCTCGACAAGCATAACTAGAACGGTCTAGGGGAAAAGTACGCATACCGTTGTAATCGGGCGAGTTTCTACTTTCAGATGCAACAGAAATTTTGCGGATTGGTCAATCTGTTCGCGAGATATGGCAGTTTGGAGGTAAGAAACGCTTGAGAAACTCAAAATTTTCGCAGTTCTGATGCTCGAAACGAATAACTAGAACGGACTAGGGGAAAAGTACGCACACCGTTGTAATCGGGCGAGTTTCTACTTTCAGATGCAACAGAAATTTTGCAGATTGGTCAATCCGTTCGCGAGATATGTCAGTTTGGAGGTAAGAAACGCTTGAGAAACTCAAAATTTTCGCAGTTCTGATGCTCGAAACGAATAACTAGAACGGACTAGGGGAAAAGTATGCATACCGTTGTAATCGGGCGAGTTTCTACTTTCAGATGCAACAGAAATTTTGCGGATTAGTCAATCCGTTCGCGAGATATGGCAGTTTGGAGGTAAGAAACGCTTGAGAAACTCAAAATTTTCGCAGTTCCGATGCTCGAAACGAATAACTAGAACGGACTAGGGGAAAAGTACGCATACCGTTGTAATCGGGCGAGTTTCTACTTTCAGATGCAACAGAAATTTTGCGGATTGGTCAATCCGTTCGCGAGATATGGCAGTTTGGAGGTAAGAAACGCTTGAGAAACTCAAAATTTTCGCAGTTCTGATGCTCGAAACGAATTACTAGAACGGACTAGGAGAAAAGTACGCATACCGTTGTAATCGGGCGAGATTCTACTTTCAGATGCAACAGAAATTTTGCGGATTGGTCAATCCGTTCGCGAGATATGGCAGTTTGGAGGTAAGAAACGTTTGAGAAACTCAAAATTTTCGCAGTTCTGATGCTCGAAACGAATAACTAGAACGGACTAGGGGAAAAGTACGCATACCGTTGTAATCGGGCGACTTTCTACTTTCAGATGCAACAGAAATTTTGCGGATTGGTCAATCCGTTCGCGAGATATGGCAGTTTGTAGGTAAGAAACGCTTGAGAAACTCAACATTTTTGCAGTTCTGATGCTCGAAACGAATAACTAGAACGGCCTAGGGGAAAAGTACGCATACCGTTGTAATCGGGCGAGTTTCTACTTTCAGATGCAACAGAAATTTTGCGGATTGGTCATTCCGTTCGCTAGATATGGCAGTTTGGAGGTAAGCAACGCTTGAGAAACCCAAAATTTTCGCAGTTCTCATGCTCGAAACGAATAACTACAACGGCCTAGGGGAAAAGTACGAATACCGTTGTAATCGGGCGAGTTTCTACTTTCAGATGCAACAGAAATTTTGCGGATTAGTCAATCCGTTCGCGAGATATGGCAGTTTGGAGGTAAGAAACGCTTGAGAAACTCAAAATTTTCGCAGTTCCGATGCTCGAAACGAATAACTAGAACGGACTAGGGGAAAAGTACGCATACCGTTGCAATCGGGCGAGTTTCTACTTTCAGATGCAACAGAAATTTTGCGGATCGGTCAATCCGTTCGCGAGATATGGCAGTTTGGATGTAAGAAACGTTTGAGAAACTCAAAATTTTCGCAGTTCTGATGCTCGAAACGAATAACTAGAACGGCCTAGGGGAAAAGTACGCATACCGTTGTAGTCGGGCGAGTTTCTACTTTCAGATGCAACAGAAATTTTGCGGATTGGTCAATCCGTTCGCGAGATATGGCAGTTTGGAAGTAAGAAACGCTTGAGAAACTCAAAATTTTCGCGGTTCTGATGCTCGAAACGAGTAACAAGAACGGCCTAGGGGAAAAGTACGCACACCGTTGTAATCGGGCGAGATTCTACTTTCAGATGCAACAGAAATTTTGCGGATTGGTCAATCCGTTCGCGAGATATGGCAGTTTGGAGGTAAGAAACGTTTGAGAAACTCAAAATTTTTGCAGTTCTGATGCTCGAAACGAATAACTAGAACGGACTAGGGGAAAAGTACGCATACCGTTGTAATCGGGCGACTTTCTACTTTCAGATGCAACAGAAATTTTGCGGATTGGTCAATCCGTTCGCGAGATATGGCAGTTTGTAGGTAAGAAACGCTTGAGAAACTCAACATTTTTGCAGTTCTGATGCTCGAAACGAATAACTAGAACGGCCTAGGGGAAAAGTACGCATACCGTTGTAATCGGGCGAGTTTCTACTTTCAGATGCAACAGAAATTTTGCGGATTGGTCAATCCGTTCGCGAGATATGGCAGTTTGGAGGTAAGAAACGCTTGAGAAACTCAAAATTTTCACAGTTCTAATGCTCGAAACGAATAACCAGAACGGTCTAGGGGAATAGTACGCATACCGTTGTAATCGGGCGAGTTTCTACTTTCAGATGCAACAGAAATTTTGCGGATTGGTCAATCCGTTCGCGAGATATGGCAGTTTGGAGGTAAGAAACGCTTGAGAAACTCAAAATTTTCGCAGTTCTGATGCTCGAAACGAATAACTAGAACGTACTAGGGGAAAAGTACGCATACCGTTGTAATCGGGCGAGTTTCTACTTTCAGATGCAACAGAAATTTTGCGGATTGGTCAATCCGTTCGCGAGATATGGCAGTTTGGAGGTAAGAAACGCTTGAGAAACTCAAAATTTTCGCAGTTCTGATGCTCGAAACGAATAACTAGAACGGACTAGGGGAAAAGTACGCATACCGTTGTAATCGGGCGAGTTTCTACTTTCAGATGCAACAGAAATTTTGCGGATTGGTCAATCCGTTCGCGAGATATGGCAGTTTGGAGGTAAGCAACGCTTGGGAAACCCAAAATTTTCGCAGTTCTCATGCTCGAAACGAATAACTAGAACGGCTTAGGGGAAAAGTACGCATACCGTTGTAATCGGGCGAGTTTCCACTTTCAGATGCAACAGAAATTTTGCGGATTGGTCAATCCGTTCGCGAGATATGGCAGTTTGGAGGTAAGAAACGCTTGAGAAACTCAAAATTTTCGCAGTTCTGATGCTCGAAACGAATAACCAGAACGGCCTAGGGGATAAGTACGCATACCGTTGTAATCGGGCGAGTTTCTACTTTCAGATGCAACAGAAATTTTGCGGATTGGTCAATCCGTTCGCGAGATATGGCAGTTTGGAGGTAAGAAACGCTTGAGAAACTCAAAATTTTCGCCGTTCTGATGCTCGACAATCATAACTAGAACGGTCTAGGGGAAAAGTACGCATACCGTTGTAATCGGGCGAGTTTCTACTTTCAGATGCAACAGAAATTTTGCGGATTGGTCAATCCGTTCGCGAGATATGGCAGTTTGTAGGTAAGAAACGCTTGAGAAACTCAAAATTTTCGCAGTTCTGATGCTCGAAACGAATAACCAGAACGGCCTAGGGGAAAAGTACGCATACCGTTGTAATCGGGCGAGTTTCTACTTTCAGAGGCAACAGAAATTTTGCGGATTGGTCAATCCGTTCGCGAGATATGGCAGTTTGGAGGTAAGAAACGCTTGAGAAACTCAAAATTTTCGCAGTTCTGATGCTCGAAACGAATAACTAGAACGGACTAGGGGAAAAGTACGCATACCGTTGTAATCGGGCGACTTTCTACTTTCAGATGCAACAGAAATTTTGCGGATTGGTCAATCCGTTCGCGAGATATGGCAGTTTGTAGGTAAGAAACGCTTGAGAAACTCAACATTTTTGCAGTTCTGATGCTCGAAACGAATAACTAGAACGGCCTAGGGGAAAAGTACGCATACCGTTGTAATCGGGCGAGTTTCTACTTTCAGATGCAACAGAAATTTTGCGGATTGGTCATTCCGTTCGCTAGATATGGCAGTTTGGAGGTAAGCAACGCTTGAGAAACCCAAAATTTTCGCAGTTCTCATGCTCGAAACGAATAACTACAACGGCCTAGGGGAAAAGTACGAATACCGTTGTAATCGGGCGAGTTTCTACTTTCAGATGCAACAGAAATTTTGCGGATTAGTCAATCCGTTCGCGAGATATGGCAGTTTGGAGGTAAGAAACGCTTGAGAAACTCAAAATTTTCGCAGTTCTGATGCTCGAAACGAATAACTAGAACGGACTAGGGGAAAAGTACGCATACCGTTGCAATCGGGCGAGTTTCTACTTTCAGATGCAACAGAAATTTTGCGGATCGGTCAATCCGTTCGCGAGATATGGCAGTTTGGAGGTAAGAAACGTTTGAGAAACTCAAAATTTTCGCAGTTCTGATGCTCGAAACGAATAACTAGAACGGCCTAGGGGAAAAGTACGCATACCGTTGTAGTCGGGCGAGTTTCTACTTTCAGATGCAACAGAAATTTTGCGGATTGGTCAATCCGTTCGCGAGATATGGCAGTTTGGAAGTAAGAAACGCTTGCGAAACTCAAAATTTTCGCGGTTCTGATGCTCGAAACGAGTAACAAGAACGGCCTAGGGGAAAAGTACGCACACCGTTGTAATCGGGCGAGATTCTACTTTCAGATGCAACAGAAATTTTGCGGATTGGTCAATCCGTTCGCGAGATATGGCAGTTTGGAGGTAAGAAACGTTTGAGAAACTCAAAATTTTCGCAGTTCTGATGCTCGAAACGAATAACTAGAACGGACTAGGGGAAAAGTACGCATACCGTTGTAATCGGGCGACTTTCTACTTTCAGATGCAACAGAAATTTTGCGGATTGGTCAATCCGTTCGCGAGATATGGCAGTTTGTAGGTAAGAAACGCTTGAGAAACTCAACATTTTTGCAGTTCTGATGCTCGAAACGAATAACTAGAACGGCCTAGGGGAAAAGTACGCATACCGTTGTAATCGGGCGAGTTTCTACTTTCAGATGCAACAGAAATTTTGCGGATTGGTCAATCCGTTCGCGAGATATGGCAGTTTGGAGGTAAGAAACGCTTGAGAAACTCAAAATTTTCACAGTTCTAATGCTCGAAACGAATAACCAGAACGGTCTAGGGGAATAGTACGCATACCGTTGTAATCGGGCGAGTTTCTACTTTCAGATGCAACAGAAATTTTGCGGATTGGTCAATCCGTTCGCGAGATATGGCAGTTTGGAGGTAAGAAACGCTTGAGAAACTCAAAATTTTCGCAGTTCTGATGCTCGAAACGAATAACTAGAACGGACTAGGGGAAAAGTACGCACACCGTTGTAATCGGGCGAGTTTCTACTTTCAGATGCAACAGAAATTTTGCGGATTGGTCAATCCGTTCGCGAGATATGGCAGTTTGGAGGTAAGAAACGCTTGAGAAACTCAAAATTTTCGCAGTTCTGATGCTCGAAACGAATAACTAGAACGGCCTAGGAGAAAAGAACGCATACCGATGTAATCGGGCGAGTTTCTACTGTCAGATGCAACAGAAATTTTGCGGATTAGTCAATCCGTTCGCGAGATATGGCAGTTTGGAGGAAAGAAACGCTTGAGAAACTCAAAATTTTCGCAGTTCTGATGCTCGACAAGCATAACTAGAACGGTCTAGGGGAAAAGTACGCATACCGTTGTAATCGGGCGAGTTTCTACTTTCGGATGCAACAGAAATTTTGCGGATTGGTCAATCTGTTCGCGAGATATGGCAGTTTGGAGGTAAGAAACGCTTGAGAAACTCAAAATTTTCGCAGTTCTGATGCTCGAAACGAATAACTAGAACGGACTAGGGGAAAAGTACGCATACCGTTGTAATCGGGCGAGTTTCTACTTTCAGATGCAACAGAAATTTTGCAGATTGGTCATTCCGTTCGCGAGATATGGGCAGTTTGGAGGTAAGCAACGCTTGAGAAACCCAAAATTTTCGCAGTTCTCATGCTCGAAACGAATAACTACAACGGCCTAGGGGAAAAGTACGCATACCGTTGTAATCGGGCGAGTTTCTACTTTCAGATGCAACAGAAATTTTGCGGACTGGTCAATCCGTTCGCGAGATATGGCAATTTGGAGGTAAGAAACGCTTGAGAAACTCAAAATTTTCGCAGTTCTGATGCTCGACAAGCATAACTAGAACGGCCTAGGGGAAAAGTACGCATACCGTTGTAATCGGGCGAGTTTCTACTTTCAGATGCAACAGAAATTTTGCAGATTGGTCAATCCGTTCGCGAGATATGGCAGTTTGGAGGTAAGAAACGCTTGAGAAACTCAAAATTTTCGCAGTTCTGATGCTCGAAACGAATAACTAGAACGGACTAGGGGAAAAGTATGCATACCGTTGTAATCGGGCGAGTCTCTACTTTCAGATGCAACAGAAATTTTGCGGATTGGTCAATCCGTTCGCGAGATATGGCAGTTTGTAGGTAAGAAACGCTTGAGAAACTCAACATTTTAGCAGTTCTGATGCTCGAAACGAATAACTAGAACGGCCTAGGGGAAAAGTACGCATACCGTTGTAATCGGGCGAGTTTCTACTTTCAGATGCAACAGAAATTTTGCGGATTGGTCATTCCGTTCGCGAGATATGGCAGTTTGGAGGTAAGCAACGCTTGAGAAACCCAAAATTTTCGCAGTTCTCATGCTCGAAACGAATAACTACAACGGCCTAGGGGAAAAGTACGCATACCGTTGTAATCGGGCGAGTTTCTACTTTCAGATGCAACAGAAATTTTGCGGACTGGTCAATCCGTTCGCGAGATATGGCAATTTGGATGTAAGAAACGCTTGAGAAACTCAAAATTTTCGCAGTTCTGATGCTCGACAAGCATAACTAGAACGGCCTAGGGGAAAAGTGCGCATACCGTTGTAATCGGGCGAGTTTCTACTTTCACATGCAACAGAAATTTTGCAGATTGGTCAATCCGTTCGCGAGATATGGCAGTTTGGAGGTAAGAAACGCTTGAGAAACTCAAAATTTTCGCAGTTCTGATGCTCGAAACGAATAACTAGAACGGACTAGGGGAAAAGTACGCATACCGTTGTAATCGGGCGAGTTTCTACTTTCAGATGCAACAGAAATTTTGCGGATTGGTCAATCCGTTCGCGAGATATGGCAGTTTGGAGGTAAGAAACGCTTGAGAAACTCAAAATTTTCGCAGTTCTGATGCTCGAAACGAATAACTAGAACGGACTAGGAGAAAAGTACGCATACCGTTGTAATCGGGCGAGTTTCTACTTTCAGATGCAACAGAAATTTTGCGGATTGGTCATTCCGTTCGCTAGATATGGCAGTTTGGAGGTAAGCAACGCTTGAGAAACCCAAAATTTTCGCAGTTCTCATGCTCGAAACGAATAACTACAACGGCCTAGGGGAAAAGTACGAATACCGTTGTAATCGGGCGAGTTTCTACTTTCAGATGCAACAGAAATTTTGCGGATTGGTCAATCCGTTCGCGAGATATGGCAGTTTGGAGGTAAGAAACGTTTGAGAAACTCAAAATTTTCGCAGTTCTGATGCTCGAAACGAATAACTAGAACGGACTAGGGGAAAAGTACGCATACCGTTGTAATCGGGCGACTTTCTACTTTCAGATGCAACAGAAATTTTGCGGATTGGTCAATCCGTTCGCGAGATATGGCAGTTTGTAGGTAAGAAACGCTTGAGAAACTCAACATTTTTGCAGTTCTGATGCTCGAAACGAATAACTAGAACGGCCTAGGGGAAAAGTACGCATACCGTTGTAATCGGGCGAGTTTCTACTTTCAGATGCAACAGAAATTTTGCGGATTGGTCAATCCGTTCGCGAGATATGGCAGTTTGGATGTAAGAAACGCTCGAGAAACTCAAAATTTTCGCAGTTCTGATGCTCGAAACGAATAACTAGAACGGCCTAGGGGAAAAGTACGCACACCGTTGTAATCGGGCGAGTTTCTACTTTCAGATGCAACAGAAATTTTGCGGATTGGTCAATCCGTTCGCGAGATATGGCAGTTTGGAGGTAAGCAACGCTTGAGAAACTCAAAATTTTCGCAGTTCTGATGCTCGAAACGAATAACTAGAACGGGCTAGGGGAAAAGTACGCATACCGTTGTAATCGGGCGAGTTTCTACTTTCAGATGCAACAGAAATTTTGCGGATTGGTCAATCCGTTCGCGAGATATGGCAGTTTGGAGGTAAGAAACGCTTGAGAAACTCAAAATTTTCGCAGTTCTGATGCTCGAAACGAATAACTAGAACGGCCTAGGGGAAAAGTACGCATAGTGTTGTAATCGGGCGAGTTTCTACTTTCAGATGCAACAGAAATTTTGCGGATTGGTCAATCCGTTCGCGAGATATGGCAGTTTGGATGTAAGAAACGCTCGAGAAACTCAAAATTTTCGCAGTTCTCATGCTCGAAACGAATAACTACAACGGCCTAGGGGAAAAGTACGCATACCGTTGTAATCGGGCGAGTTTCTACTTTCAGATGCAACAGAAATTTTGCGGACTGGTCAATCCGTTCGCGAGATATGGCAATTTGGATGTAAGAAACGCTTGAGAAACTCAAAATTTTCGCAGTTCTGATGCTCGACAAGCATAACTAGAACGGCCTAGGGGAAAAGTGCGCATACCGTTGTAATCGGGCGAGTTTCTACTTTCACATGCAACAGAAATTTTGCAGATTGGTCAATCCGTTCGCGAGATATGGCAGTTTGGAGGTAAGAAACGCTTGAGAAACTCAAAATTTTCGCAGTTCTGATGCTCGAAACGAATAACTAGAACGGACTAGGGGAAAAGTACGCATACCGTTGTAATCGGGCGAGTTTCTACTTTCAGATGCAACAGAAATTTTGCGGATTGGTCAATCCGTTCGCGAGATATGGCAGTTTGGAGGTAAGAAACGCTTGAGAAACTCAAAATTTTCGCAGTTCTGATGCTCGAAACGAATAACTAGAACGGACTAGGAGAAAAGTACGCATACCGTTGTAATCGGGCGAGTTTCTACTTTCAGATGCAACAGAAATTTTGCGGATTGGTCATTCCGTTCGCTAGATATGGCAGTTTGGAGGTAAGCAACGCTTGAGAAACCCAAAATTTTCGCAGTTCTCATGCTCGAAACGAATAACTACAACGGCCTAGGGGAAAAGTACGAATACCGTTGTAATCGGGCGAGTTTCTACTTTCAGATGCAACAGAAATTTTGCGGATTGGTCAATCCGTTCGCGAGATATGGCAGTTTGGAGGTAAGAAACGTTTGAGAAACTCAAAATTTTCGCAGTTCTGATGCTCGAAACGAATAACTAGAACGGACTAGGGGAAAAGTACGCATACCGTTGTAATCGGGCGACTTTCTACTTTCAGATGCAACAGAAATTTTGCGGATTGGTCAATCCGTTCGCGAGATATGGCAGTTTGTAGGTAAGAAACGCTTGAGAAACTCAACATTTTTGCAGTTCTGATGCTCGAAACGAATAACTAGAACGGCCTAGGGGAAAAGTACGCATACCGTTGTAATCGGGCGAGTTTCTACTTTCAGATGCAACAGAAATTTTGCGGATTGGTCAATCCGTTCGCGAGATATGGCAGTTTGGAGGTAAGAAACGCTTGAGAAACTCAAAATTTTCACAGTTCTAATGCTCGAAACGAATAACCAGAACGGTCTAGGGGAATAGTACGCATACCGTTGTAATCGGGCGAGTTTCTACTTTCAGATGCAACAGAAATTTTGCGGATTGGTCAATCCGTTCGCGAGATATGGCAGTTTGGAGGTAAGAAACGCTTGAGAAACTCAAAATTTTCGCAGTTCTGATGCTCGAAACGAATAACTAGAACGGACTAGGGGAAAAGTACGCATACCGTTGTAATCGGGCGAGTTTCTACTTTCAGATGCAACAGAAATTTTGCGGATTGGTCAATCCGTTCGCGAGATATGGCAGTTTGGAGGTAAGAAACGCTTGAGAAACTCAAAATTTTCGCAGTTCTGATGCTCGAAACGAATAACTAGAACGGCCTAGGAGAAAAGAACGCATACCGATGTAATCGGGCGAGTTTCTACTGTCAGATGCAACAGAAATTTTGCGGATTAGTCAATCCGTTCGCGAGATATGGCAGTTTGGAGGAAAGAAACGCTTGAGAAACTCAAAATTTTCGCAGTTCTGATGCTCGACAAGCATAACTAGAACGGTCTAGGGGAAAAGTACGCATACCGTTGTAATCGGGCGAGTTTCTACTTTCAGATGCAACAGAAATTTTGCGGATTGGTCAATCTGTTCGCGAGATATGGCAGTTTGGAGGTAAGAAACGCTTGAGAAACTCAAAATTTTCGCAGTTCTGATGCTCGAAACGAATAACTACAACGGCCTAGGGGATAAGTACGCATACCGTTGTAATCGGGCGAGTTTCTACTTTCAGATGCAACAGAAATTTTGCGGATTGGTCATTCCGTTCGCGAGATATGGCAGTTTGGAGGTAAGCAACGCTTGAGAAACCCAAAATTTTCGCAGTTCTCATGCTCGAAACGAATAACTACAACGGCCTAGGGGAAAAGTACGCATACCGTTGTAATCGGGCGAGTTTCTACTTTCAGATGCAACAGAAATTTTGCAGATTGGTCAATCCGTTCGCGAGATATGGCAGTTTGGAGGTAAGAAACGCTTGAGAAACTCAAAATTTTCGCAGTTCTGATGCTCGAAACGAATAACTAGAACGGACTAGGGGAAAAGCACGCATACCGTTGTAATCGGGCGAGTTTCTACTTTCAGATGCAACAGAAATTTTGCGGATTGGTCAATCCGTTCGCGAGATATGGCAGTTTGGAGGTAAGCAACGCTTGGGAAACCCAAAATTTTCGCAGTTCTCATGCTCGAAACGAATAACTAGAACGGCTTAGGGGAAAAGTACGCATACCGTTGTAATCGGGCGAGTTTCCACTTTCAGATGCAACAGAAATTTTGCGGATTGGTCAATCCGTTCGCGAGATATGGCAGTTTGGAGGTAAGAAACGCTTGAGAAACTCAAAATTTTCGTAGTTCTGATGCTCGAGACGAATAACCAGAACGGCCTAGGGGATAAGTACGCATACCGTTGTAATCGGGCGAGTTTCTACTTTCAGATGCAACAGAAATTTTGCGGATTGGTCTATCCGTTCGCGAGATATGGCAGTTTGGAGGTAAGAAACGCTTGAGAAACTCAAAATTTTCGCCGTTCTGATGCTCGACAAGCATAACTAGAACGGTCTAGGGGAAAAGTACGCATACCGTTGTAATCGGGCGAGTTTCTACTTTCAGATGCAACAGAAATTTTGCGGATTGGTCAATCCGTTCGCGAGATATGGCAGTTTGTAGGTAAGAAACGCTTGAGAAACTCAAAATTTTCGCAGTTCTGATGCTCGAAACGAATAACCAGAACGGCCTAGGGGAAAAGTACGCATACCGTTGTAATCGGGCGAGTTTCTACTTTCAGAGGCAACAGAAATTTTGCGGATTGGTCAATCCGTTCGCGAGATATGGCAGTTTGGAGGTAAGAAACGCTTGAGAAACTCAAAATTTTCGCAGTTCTGATGCTCGAAACGAATAACTAGAACGGACTAGGGGAAAAGTACGCATACCGTTGTAATCGGGCGAGTTTCTACTTTCAGATGCAACAGAAATTTTTCGGATTGGTCAATTCGTTCGCGAGGTATGGCAGTTTGGAGGTAAGAAACGCTTGAGAAACTCAAAATTTTCGCAGTTCTGATGCTCGAAACGAATAACTAGAACGGTCTAGGGGAAAAGTACGCAAACCGTTGTAATCGGGCGACTTTCTACATTCAGATGCAACAGAAATTTTGCGGATTGGTCAATCCGTTCGCGAGATATGGCAGATTGTAGGTAAGAAACGCTTGAGAAACTCAAAATTTTCACAGTTCTGATGCTCGACAAGCATAACTAGAACGGTCTAGGGGAAAAGTACGCATACCGTTGTAATCGGGCGAGTTTCTACTTTCAGATGCAACAGGAATTTTGCGGATCGGTCAATCCGTTCGCGAGATATGGCAGTTTGGAGGTAAGCAACGCTTGAGAAACTCAAAATTTTCGAAGTTCTCATGCTCGAAACGAATAACTACAACGGCCTAGGGGAAAAGTACGCATACCGTTGTAAACGGGCGAGTTTCTACTTTCAGATGCAACAGAAATTTTGCGGATTGGTCAATCCGTTCTCGAGATATGGCAGTTTGGAGGTAAGAAACGCTTGAGAAACTCAAAATTATCGCAGTTCTGATGCTCGACAAGCATAACTAGAACGGTCTAGCGGAAATGTACGCATACCGTTGCAATCGGGCGACTTTCTACTTTCAGATGCAACAGAAATTTTGCGGATTGGTCAATCCGTTCGCGAGATATGGCAGTTTGGAGGTAAGAAACGGTTGGGAAACTCAAAATTTTCACAGTTCTGATGCTCGACAAGCATAACTAGAACGGTCTAGGGGAAAAGTACGCATACCGTTGTAATCGGGCGAGTTTCTACTTTCAGATGCAACAGAAATTTTGCGGATTGGTCAATCCGTTCGCGAGATATGGCAGTTTGGAGGTAAGCAACGCTTGAGAAACTCAAAATTTTCGAAGTTCTCATGCTCGAAACGAATAACTACAACGGCCTAGGGGAAAAGTACGCATAACGTTGTAATCGGGCGAGTTTCTACTTTCAGATGCAACAGAAATTTTGCGGATTGGTCAATCCGTTCGCGAGATATGGCAGATTGTAGGTAAGAAACGCTTGAGAAACTCAACATTTTTGCAGTTCTGATGCTCGAAACGAATAACTGGAACGGCCTAGGGGAAAAGTACGCATACCGTTGTAATCGGGCGACTTTCTACATTCAGATGCAACAGAAATTTTGCGGATTGGTCAATCCGTTCGCGAGATATGGCAGTTTGGAGGTAAGAAACGGTTGGGAAACTCAAAATTTTCACAGTTCTGATGCTCGAAACGAATAACTAGAACGGACTAGGGGAAAAGTACGCATACCGTTGCAATCGGGCGAGTTTCTACTTTCAGATGCAACAGAAATTTTGCGGATCGGTCAATCCGTTCGCGAGATATGGCAGTTTGGAGGTAAGAAACGTTTGAGAAACTCAAAATTTTCGCAGTTCTGATGCTCGAAACGAATAACTAGAACGGCCTAGGGGAAAAGTACGCATACCGTTGTAATCGGGCGAGTTTCTACTTTCAGATGCAACAGAAATTTTGCGGATTGGTCAATCCGTTCGCGAGATATGGCAGTTTGGAGGTAAGAAACGCTTGAGAAACTCAAAATTTTAACAGTTCTGATGCTCGAAACGAATAACTAGAACGGACTAGGGGAAAAGTACGCATACCATTGTAATCGGGCGAGTTTCTACTTTCAGATGCAACAGAAATTTTGCGGATTGGTCAATCCGTTCGCGAGATATGGCAGTTTGGAGGTAAGAAACGGTTGAGAAACTCAAAATTTTCACAGTTCTGATGCTCGAAACGAATAACTAGAACGGACTAGGGGAAAAGTACGCATACCGTTGTAATCGGGCGAGTTTCTACTTTCAGATGCAACAGAAATTTTGCGGATTGGTCAATCCGTTCGCGAGATATGGCAGTTTGTAGGTAAGAAACGCTTGAGAAACTCAACATTTTAGCAGTTCTGATGCTCGAAACGAATAACTAGAACGGCCTAGGGGAAAAGTACGCATACCGTTGCAATCGGGCGAGTTTCTACTTTCAGATGCAACAGAAATTTTGCGGATTGGTCAATCCGTTCGCGAGATATGGCAGTTTGGAGGTAAGAAACGCTTGAGAAACTCAAAATTTTCACAGTTCTGATGCTCGAAACGAATAACTAGAACGGACTAGGGGAAAAGTACGCATACCGTTGTAATCGGGCGAGTTTCTACTTTCAGATGCAACAGAAATTTTGCGGATTGGTCAATCCGTTCGCGAGATATGGCAGTTTGGAGGTAAGCAACGCTTGAGAAACTCAAAATTTTCCAAGTTCTCATGCTCGAAACGAATAACTACAACGGCCTAGGGGAAAAGTACGCATACCGTTGTAAACGGGCGAGTTTCTACTTTCAGATGCAACAGAAATTTTGCGGATTGGTCAATCCGTTCTCGAGATATGGCAGTTTGGAGGTAAGAAACGCTTGAGAAACTCAAAATTATCGCAGTTCTGATGCTCGACAAGCATAACTAGAACGGTCTAGCGGAAATGTACGCATACCGTTGCAATCGGGCGACTTTCTACTTTCAGATGCAACAGAAATTTTGCGGATTGGTCAATCCGTTCGCGAGATATGGCAGTTTGGAGGTAAGAAACGGTTGGGAAACTCAAAATTTTCACAGTTCTGATGCTCGACAAGCATAACTAGAACGGTCTAGGGGAAAAGTACGCATACCGTTGTAATCGGGCGAGTTTCTACTTTCAGATGCAACAGAAATTTTGCGGATTGGTCAATCCGTTCGCGAGATATGGCAGTTTGGAGGTAAGCAACGCTTGAGAAACTCAAAATTTTCGAAGTTCTCATGCTCGAAACGAATAACTACAACGGCCTAGGGGAAAAGTACGCATAACGTTGTAATCGGGCGAGTTTCTACTTTCAGATGCAACAGAAATTTTGCGGATTGGTCAATCCGTTCGCGAGATATGGCAGATTGTAGGTAAGAAACGCTTGAGAAACTCAACATTTTTGCAGTTCTGATGCTCGAAACGAATAACTAGAACGGCCTAGGGGAAAAGTACGCATACCGTTGTAATCGGGCGACTTTCTACATTCAGATGCAACAGAAATTTTGCGGATTGGTCAATCCGTTCGCGAGATATGGCAGTTTGGAGGTAAGAAACGGTTGGGAAACTCAAAATTTTCACAGTTCTGATGCTCGAAACGAATAACTAGAACGGACTAGGGGAAAAGTACGCATACCGTTGCAATCGGGCGAGTTTCTACTTTCAGATGCAACAGAAATTTTGCGGATCGGTCAATCCGTTCGCGAGATATGGCAGTTTGGAGGTAAGAAACGTTTGAGAAACTCAAAATTTTCGCAGTTCTGATGCTCGAAACGAATAACTAGAACGGCCTAGGGGAAAAGTACGCATACCGTTGTAATCGGGCGAGTTTCTACTTTCAGATGCAACAGAAATTTTGCGGATTGGTCAATCCGTTCGCGAGATATGGCAGTTTGGAGGTAAGAAACGCTTGAGAAACTCAAAATTTTAACAGTTCTGATGCTCGAAACGAATAACTAGAACGGACTAGGGGAAAAGTACGCATACCGTTGTAATCGGGCGAGTTTCTACTTTCAGATGCAACAGAAATTTTGCGGATTGGTCAATCCGTTCGCGAGATATGGCAGTTTGGAGGTAAGAAACGGTTGAGAAACTCAAAATTTTCACAGTTCTGATGCTCGAAACGAATAACCAGAACGGCCTAGGGGATAAGTACGCATACCGTTGTAATCGGGCGAGTTTCTACTTTCAGATGCAACAGAAATTTTGCGGATTGGTCAATCCGTTCGCGAGATATGGCAGTTTGGAGGTAAGAAACGCTTGAGAAACTCAAAATTTTCGCAGTTCTGATGCTCGAGACGAATAACCAGAACAGCCTAGGGGATAAGTACGCATACCGTTGTAATCGGGCGAGTTTCTACTTTCAGATGCAACAGAAATTTTGCGGATTGGTCAATCCGTTCGCGAGATATGGCAGTTTGGAGGTAAGCAACGCTTGGGGAACTCAAAATTTTCGCAGTTCTGATGCTCGACAAGCATAACTAGAACGGTCTAGGGGAAAAGTACGCATACCGTTGTAATCGGGCGAGTTTCTACTTTCAGATGCAACAGAAATTTTGCGGATTGGTCAATCCGTTCGCGAGATATGGCAGTTTGGAGGTAAGAAACGCTTGAGAAACTCAAAATTTTCGCAGTTCTGATGCTCGAAACGAATAACCAGAACGGCCTAGGGGAAAAGTACGCATACCGTTGTAATCGGGCGAGTTCCTACTTTCAGAGGCAATAGAAATTTTGCGGATTGGTCAATCCGTTCGCGAGATATGGCAGTTTGGAGGTAAGAAACGCTTGAGAAACTCAAAATTTTCGCAGTTCTGATGCTCGAAACGAATAACTAGAACGGACTAGGGGAAAAGTACGCATACCGTTGTAATCGGGCGAGTTTCTACTTTCAGATGCAACAGAAATTTTTCGGATTGGTCAATCCGTTCGCGAGGTATGGCAGTTTGGAGGTAAGAAACGCTTGAGAAACTCAAAATTTTCACAGTTCTGATGCTCGAAACGAATAACCAGAACGGCCTAGGGGATAAGTACGCATACCGTTGTAATCGGGCGAGTTTCTACTTTCAGATGCAACAGAAATTTTGCGGATTGGTCAATCCGTTCGCGAGATATGGCAGTTTGGAGGTAAGAAACGCTTGAGAAACTCAAAATTTTCGCAGTTCTGATGCTCGAGACGAATAACCAGAACAGCCTAGGGGATAAGTACGCATACCGTTGTAATCGGGCGAGTTTCTACTTTCAGATGCAACAGAAATTTTGCGGATTGGTCAATCCGTTCGCGAGATATGGCAGTTTGGAGGTAAGCAACGCTTGGGGAACTCAAAATTTTCGCAGTTCTGATGCTCGACAAGCATAACTAGAACGGTCTAGGGGAAAAGTACGCATACCGTTGTAATCGGGCGAGTTTCTACTTTCAGATGCAACAGAAATTTTGCGGATTGGTCAATCCGTTCGCGAGATATGGCAGTTTGGAGGTAAGAAACGCTTGAGAAACTCAAAATTTTCGCAGTTCTGATGCTCGAAACGAATAACCAGAACGGCCTAGGGGAAAAGTACGCATACCGTTGTAATCGGGCGAGTTCCTACTTTCAGAGGCAATAGAAATTTTGCGGATTGGTCAATCCGTTCGCGAGATATGGCAGTTTGGAGGTAAGAAACGCTTGAGAAACTCAAAATTTTCGCAGTTCTGATGCTCGAAACGAATAACTAGAACGGACTAGGGGAAAAGTACGCATACCGTTGTAATCGGGCGAGTTTCTACTTTCAGATGCAACAGAAATTTTTCGGATTGGTCAATCCGTTCGCGAGGTATGGCAGTTTGGAGGTAAGAAACGCTTGAGAAACTCAAAATTTTCACAGTTCTGATGCTCGAAACGAATAACCAGAACGGCCTAGGGGATAAGTACGCATACCGTTGTAATCGGGCGAGTTTCTACTTTCAGATGCAACAGAAATTTTGCGGATTGGTCAATCCGTTCGCGAGATATGGCAGTTTGGAGGTAAGAAACGCTTGAGAAACTCAAAATTTTCGCAGTTCTGATGCTCGAGACGAATAACCAGAACAGCCTAGGGGATAAGTACGCATACCGTTGTAATCGGGCGAGTTTCTACTTTCAGATGCAACAGAAATTTTGCGGATTGGTCAATCCGTTCGCGAGATATGGCAGTTTGGAGGTAAGCAACGCTTGGGGAACTCAAAATTTTCGCAGTTCTGATGCTCGACAAGCATAACTAGAACGGTCTAGGGGAAAAGTACGCATACCGTTGTAATCGGGCGAGTTTCTACTTTCAGATGCAACAGAAATTTTGCGGATTGGTCAATCCGTTCGCGAGATATGGCAGTTTGGAGGTAAGAAACGCTTGAGAAACTCAAAATTTTCGCAGTTCTGATGCTCGAAACGAATAACCAGAACGGCCTAGGGGAAAAGTACGCATACCGTTGTAATCGGGCGAGTTCCTACTTTCAGAGGCAATAGAAATTTTGCGGATTGGTCAATCCGTTCGCGAGATATGGCAGTTTGGAGGTAAGAAACGCTTGAGAAACTCAAAATTTTCGCAGTTCTGATGCTCGAAACGAATAACTAGAACGGACTAGGGGAAAAGTACGCATACCGTTGTAATCGGGCGAGTTTCTACTTTCAGATGCAACAGAAATTTTTCGGATTGGTCAATCCGTTCGCGAGGTATGGCAGTTTGGAGGTAAGAAACGCTTGAGAAACTCAAAATTTTCGCAGTTCTGATGCTCGAACGAATAACTAGAACGGCCTAGGGGAAAAGTACGCATACCGTTGTAATCGGGCGAGTTTCTACTGTCAGATGCAACAGAAATTTTGCGGATTGGTCAATCCGTTCGCGAGATATGGCAGTTTGGAGGTAAGAAACGCTTGAGAAACTCAAAATTTTCACAGTTCTGATGCTCGAAACGAATAACTAGAACGGACTAGGGGAAAAGTACGCATACCGTTGTAATCGGGCGAGTTTCTACTTTCAGATGCAACAGAAATTTTGCAGATTGGCCTATCCGTTCGCGAGATATGGCAGTTTGGAGGTAAGAAACGGTTGAGAAACTCAAAATTTTCACAGTTCTGATGCTCGAAACGAATAACCAGAACGGCCTAGGGGAAAAGTACGCATACCGTTGTAATCGGGCGAGTTTCTACTTTCAGATGCAACAGAAATTTTGCGGATTGGTCAATCCGTTCGCGAGATATGGCAGTTTGGAGGTAAGCAACGCTTGAGAAACTCAAAATTTTCGAAGTTCTCGTGCTCGAAACGAATAACTACAACGGCCTAGGGGAAAAGTACGCATAACGTTGTAATCGGGCGAGTTTCTACTTTCAGATGCAACAGAAATTTTGCGGATTGGTCAATCCGTTCGCGAGATATGGCAGTTTGGAGGTAAGAAACGCTTGAGAAACTCAAAATTATCGCAGTTCTGATGCTCGACAAGCATAACTAGAACGGTCTAGGGGAAATGTACGCATACCGTTGCAATCGGGCGACTTTCTACTTTCAGATGCAACAGAAATTTTGCGGATTGGTCAATCCGTTCGCGAGATATGGCAGTTTGGAGGTAAGAAACGGTTGGGAAACTCAAAATTTTCACAGTTCTGATGCTCGACAAGCATAACTAGAACGGTCTAGGGGAAAAGTACGCATACCGTTGTAATCGGGCGAGTTTCTACTTTCAGATGCAACAGGAATTTTGCGGATCGGTCAATCCGTTCGCGAGATATGGCAGTTTGGAGGTAAGCAACGCTTGAGAAACTCAAAATTTTCGAAGTTCTCATGCTCGAAACGAATAACTACAACGGCCTAGGGGAAAAGTACGCATAACGTTGTAAACGGGCGAGTTTCTACTTTCAGATGCAACAGAAATTTTGCGGATTGGTCAATCCGTTCGCGAGATATGGCAGTTTGGAGGTAAGAAACGCTTGAGAAACTCAAAATTATCGCAGTTCTGATGCTCGACAAGCATAACTAGAACGGTCTAGGGGAAAAGTACGCAAACCGTTGTAATCGGGCGACTTTCTACTTTCAGATGCAACAGAAATTTTGCGGATTGGTCAATCCGTTCGCGAGATATGGCAGTTTGTAGGTAAGAAACGCTTGAGAAACTCAACATTTTTGCAGTTCTGATGCTCGAAACGAATAACTAGAACGGCCTAGGGGAAAAGTACGCATACCGTTGTAATCGGGCGAGTTTCTACTTTCAGATGCAAGAGAAATTTTGAGGGATTGGTCAATCCGTTCGCGAGATATGGCAGTTTGGAGGTAAGCAACGCTTGAGAAACCCAAAATTTTCGCAGTTCTCATGCTCGAAACGAATAACTACAACGGCCTAGGGGAAAAGTACGCAAACCGTTGTAATCGGGCGACTTTCTACTTTCAGATGCAACAGAAATTTTGCGGATTGGTCAATCCGTTCGCGAGATATGGCAGTTTGTAGGTAAGAAACGCTTGAGAAACTCAACATTTTTGCAGTTCTGATGCTCGAAACGAATAACTAGAACGGCCTAGGGGAAAAGTACGCACACCGTTGTAATCGGGCGAGTTTCTACTTTCAGATGCAACAGAAATTTTGCGGATTGGTCAATCCGTTCGCGAGATATGGCAGTTTGGAGGTAAGAAACGCTTGAGAAACTCAAAATTTTCGCAGTTCTGATGGTCGAAACGAATAACTAGAACGGACTAGGGGAAAAGTACGCATACCGTTGTAATCGGGCGAGTTTCTACTTTCAGATGCAACAGAAATTTTGCAGATTGGCCTATCCGTTCGCGAGATATGGCAGTTTGGAGGTAAGAAACGGTTGAGAAACTCAAAATTTTCACAGTTCTGATGCTCGAAACGAATAACCAGAACGGCCTAGGGGAAAAGTACGCATACCGCTGTAATCGGGCGAGTTTCTACTTTCAGATGCAACAGAAATTTTGCGGATTGGTCAATCCGTTCGCGAGATATGGCAGTTTGGAGGTAAGCAACGCTTGAGAAACTCAAAATTTTCGAAGTTCTCATGCTCGAAACGAATAACTACAACGGCCTAGGGGAAAAGTACGCATAACGTTGTAATCGGGCGAGTTTCTACTTTCAGATGCAACAGAAATTTTGCGGATTGGTCAATCCGTTCGCGAGATATGGCAGTTTGGAGGTAAGAAACGCTTGAGAAACTCAAAATTTTCGCAGTTCTGATGGTCGAAACGAATAACTAGAACGGACTAGGGGAAAAGTACGCATACCGTTGTAATCGGGCGAGTTTCTACTTTCAGATGCAACAGAAATTTTGCAGATTGGCCTATCCGTTCGCGAGATATGGCAGTTTGGAGGTAAGAAACGGTTGAGAAACTCAAAATTTTCACAGTTCTGATGCTCGAAACGAATAACCAGAACGGCCTAGGGGAAAAGTACGCATACCGCTGTAATCGGGCGAGTTTCTACTTTCAGATGCAACAGAAATTTTGCGGATTGGTCAATCCGTTCGCGAGATATGGCAGTTTGGAGGTAAGCAACGCTTGAGAAACTCAAAATTTTCGAAGTTCTCATGCTCGAAACGAATAACTACAACGGCCTAGGGGAAAAGTACGCATAACGTTGTAATCGGGCGAGTTTCTACTTTCAGATGCAACAGAAATTTTGCGGATTGGTCAATCCGTTCGCGAGATATGGCAGTTTGGAGGTAAGAAACGCTTGAGAAACTCAAAATTATCGCAGTTCTGATGCTCGACAAGCATAACTAGAACGGTCTAGGGGAAATGTACGCATACCGTTGCAATCGGGCGACTTTCTACTTTCAGATGCAACAGAAATTTTGCGGATTGGTCAATCCGTTCGCGAGATATGGCAGTTTGTAGGTAAGAAACGCTTGAGAAACTCAACATTTTCACAGTTCTGATGCTCGAAACGAATAACTAGAACGGCCTAGGGGAAAAGTACGCATACTGTTGTAATCGGGCGAGTTTCTACTTTCAGATGCAACAGGAATTTTGCGGATCGGTCAATCCGTTCGCGAGATATGGCAGTTTGGAGGTAAGCAACGCTTGAGAAACTCAAAATTTTCGAAGTTCTCATGCTCGAAACGAATAACTACAACGGCCTAGGGGAAAAGTACGCATAACGTTGTAAACGGGCGAGTTTCTACTTTCAGATGCAACAGAAATTTTGCGGATTGGTCAATCCGTTCGCGAGATATGGCAGTTTGGAGGTAAGAAACGCTTGAGAAACTCAAAATTATCGCAGTTCTGATGCTCGACAAGCATAACTAGAACGGTCTAGGGGAAAAGTACGCAAACCGTTGTAATCGGGCGACTTTCTACTTTCAGATGCAACAGAAATTTTGCGGATTGGTCAATCCGTTCGCGAGATATGGCAGTTTGTAGGTAAGAAACGCTTGAGAAACTCAACATTTTTGCAGTTCTGATGCTCGAAACGAATAACTAGAACGGCCTAGGGGAAAAGTACGCATACCGTTGTAATCGGGCGAGTTTCTACTTTCAGATGCAAGAGAAATTTTGCGGATTGGTCAATCCGTTCGCGAGATATGGCAGTTTGTAGGTAAGAAACGCTTGAGAAACTCAACATTTTTGCAGTTCTGATGCTCGAAACGAATAACTAGAACGGCCTAGGGGAAAAGTACGCATACCGTTGTAATCGGGCGAGTTTCTACTTTCAGATGCAAGAGAAATTTTGCGGATTGGTCAATCCGTTCGCGAGATATGGCAGTTTGGAGGTAAGCAACGCTTGAGAAACCCAAAATTTTCGCAGTTCTCATGCTCGAAACGAATAACTACAACGGCCTAGGGGAAAAGTACGCATAACGTTGTAAACGGGCGAGTTTCTACTTTCAGATGCAACAGAAATTTTGCGGATTGGTCAATCCGTTCGCGAGATATGGCAGTTTGGAGGTAAGAAACGCTTGAGAAACTCAAAATTATCGCAGTTCTGATGCTCGACAAGCATAACTAGAACGGTCTAGGGGAAAAGTACGCATACCGTTGTAATCGGGCGAGTTTCTACTTTCAGATGCAAGAGAAATTTTGCGGATTGGTCAATCCGTTCGCGAGATATGGCAGTTTGGAGGTAAGCAACGCTTGAGAAACCCAAAATTTTCGCAGTTCTCATGCTCGAAACGAATAACTACAACGGCCTAGGGGAAAAGTACGCAAACCGTTGTAATCGGGCGACTTTCTACTTTCAGATGCAACAGAAATTTTGCGGATTGGTCAATCCGTTCGCGAGATATGGCAGTTTGTAGGTAAGAAACGCTTGAGAAACTCAACATTTTTGCAGTTCTGATGCTCGAAACGAATAACTAGAACGGCCTAGGGGAAAAGTACGCACACCGTTGTAATCGGGCGAGTTTCTACTTTCAGATGCAACAGAAATTTTGCGGATTGGTCAATCCGTTCGCGAGATATGGCAGTTTGGAGGTAAGAAACGCTTGAGAAACTCAAAATTTTCGCAGTTCTGATGCTCGAAACGAATAACTAGAACGGACTAGGGGAAAAGTACGCATACCGTTGTAATCGGGCGAGTTTCTACTTTCAGATGCAAGAGAAATTTTGCAGATTGGCCTATCCGTTCGCGAGATATGGCAGTTTGGAGGTAAGAAACGGTTGAGAAACTCAAAATTTTCACAGTTCTGATGCTCGAAACGAATAACCAGAACGGCCTAGGGGAAAAGTACGCATACCGTTGTAATCGGGCGAGTTTCTACTTTCAGATGCAACAGAAATTTTGCGGATTGGTCAATCCGTTCGCGAGATATGGCAGTTTGGAGGTAAGCAACGCTTGAGAAACTCAAAATTATCGCAGTTCTCATGCTCGAAACGAATAACTACAACGGCCTAGGGGAAAAGTACGCATAACGTTGTAATCGGGCGAGTTTCTACTTTCAGATGCAACAGAAATTTTGCGGATTGGTCAATCCGTTCGCGAGATATGGCAGTTTGGAGGTAAGAAACGCTTGAGAAACTCAAAATTATCGCAGTTCTGATGCTCGACAAGCATAACTAGAACGGTCTAGGGGAAATGTACGCATACCGTTGCAATCGGGCGACTTTCTACTTTCAGATGCAACAGAAATTTTGCGGATTGGTCAATCCGTTCGCGAGATATGGCAGTTTGGAGGTAAGAAACGGTTGGGAAACTCAAAATTTTCACAGTTCTGATGCTCGACAAGCATAACTAGAACGGTCTAGGGGAAAAGTACGCATACCGTTGTAATCGGGCGAGTTTCTACTTTCAGATGCAACAGGAATTTTGCGGATCGGTCAATCCGTTCGCGAGATATGGCAGTTTGGAGGTAAGCAACGCTTGAGAAACTCAAAATTTTCGAAGTTCTCATGCTCGAAACGAATAACTACAACGGCCTAGGGGAAAAGTACGCATAACGTTGTAATCGGGCGAGTTTCTACTTTCAGATGCAACAGAAATTTTGCGGATTGGTCAATCCGTTCGCGAGATATGGCAGTTTGGAGGTAAGAAACGCTTGAGAAACTCAAAATTATCGCAGTTCTGATGCTCGACAAGCATAACTAGAACGGTCTAGGGGAAATGTACGCATACCGTTGCAATCGGGCGACTTTCTACTTTCAGATGCAACAGAAATTTTGCGGATTGGTCAATCCGTTCGCGAGATATGGCAGTTTGGAGGTAAGAAACGGTTGGGAAACTCAAAATTTTCACAGTTCTGATGCTCGACAAGCATAACTAGAACGGTCTAGGGGAAAAGTACGCATACCGTTGTAATCGGGCGAGTTTCTACTTTCAGATGCAACAGGAATTTTGCGGATCGGTCAATCCGTTCGCGAGATATGGCAGTTTGGAGGTAAGAAACGCTTGAGAAACTCAAAATTTTCACAGTTCTGATGCTCGAAACGAATAACTAGAACGGACTAGGGGAAAAGTACGCATACCGTTGTAATCGGGCGAGTTTCTACTTTCAGATGCAACAGGAATTTTGCGGATCGGTCAATCCGTTCGCGAGATATGGCAGTTTGGAGGTAAGCAACGCTTGAGAAACTCAAAATTTTCGAAGTTCTCATGCTCGAAACGAATAACTACAACGGCCTAGGGGAAAAGTACGCATACCGTTGTAAACGGGCGAGTTTCTACTTTCAGATGCAACAGAAATTTTGCGGATTGGTCAATCCGTTCTCGAGATATGGCAGTTTGGAGGTAAGAAACGCTTGAGAAACTCAAAATTATCGCAGTTCTGATGCTCGACAAGCATAACTAGAACGGTCTAGCGGAAATGTACGCATACCGTTGCAATCGGGCGACTTTCTACTTTCAGATGCAACAGAAATTTTGCGGATTGGTCAATCCGTTCGCGAGATATGGCAGTTTGGAGGTAAGAAACGGTTGGGAAACTCAAAATTTTCACAGTTCTGATGCTCGACAAGCATAACTAGAACGGTCTAGGGGAAAAGTACGCATACTGTTGTAATCGGGCGAGTTTCTACTTTCAGATGCAACAGAAATTTTGCGGATTGGTCAATCCGTTCGCGAGATATGGCAGTTTGTAGGTAAGAAACGCTTGAGAAACTCAACATTTTTGCAGTTCTGATGCTCGAAACGAATAACTAGAACGGCCTAGGGGAAAAGTACGCATACCGTTGTAATCGGGCGAGTTTCTACTTTCAGATGCAAGAGAAATTTTGAGGGATTGGTCAATCCGTTCGCGAGATATGGCAGTTTGGAGGTAAGCAACGCTTGAGAAACCCAAAATTTTCGCAGTTCTCATGCTCGAAACGAATAACTACAACGGCCTAGGGGAAAAGTACGCAAACCGTTGTAATCGGGCGACTTTCTACTTTCAGATGCAACAGAAATTTTGCGGATTGGTCAATCCGTTCGCGAGATATGGCAGTTTGTAGGTAAGAAACGCTTGAGAAACTCAACATTTTTGCAGTTCTGATGCTCGAAACGAATAACTAGAACGGCCTAGGGGAAAAGTACGCACACCGTTGTAATCGGGCGAGTTTCTACTTTCAGATGCAACAGAAATTTTGCGGATTGGTCAATCCGTTCGCGAGATATGGCAGTTTGGAGGTAAGAAACGCTTGAGAAACTCAAAATTTTCGCAGTTCTGATGGTCGAAACGAATAACTAGAACGGACTAGGGGAAAAGTACGCATACCGTTGTAATCGGGCGAGTTTCTACTTTCAGATGCAACAGAAATTTTGCAGATTGGCCTATCCGTTCGCGAGATATGGCAGTTTGGAGGTAAGAAACGGTTGAGAAACTCAAAATTTTCACAGTTCTGATGCTCGAAACGAATAACCAGAACGGCCTAGGGGAAAAGTACGCATACCGCTGTAATCGGGCGAGTTTCTACTTTCAGATGCAACAGAAATTTTGCGGATTGGTCAATCCGTTCGCGAGATATGGCAGTTTGGAGGTAAGCAACGCTTGAGAAACTCAAAATTTTCGAAGTTCTCATGCTCGAAACGAATAACTACAACGGCCTAGGGGAAAAGTACGCATAACGTTGTAATCGGGCGAGTTTCTACTTTCAGATGCAACAGAAATTTTGCGGATTGGTCAATCCGTTCGCGAGATATGGCAGTTTGGAGGTAAGAAACGCTTGAGAAACTCAAAATTATCGCAGTTCTGATGCTCGACAAGCATAACTAGAACGGTCTAGGGGAAATGTACGCATACCGTTGCAATCGGGCGACTTTCTACTTTCAGATGCAACAGAAATTTTGCGGATTGGTCAATCCGTTCGCGAGATATGGCAGTTTGTAGGTAAGAAACGCTTGAGAAACTCAACATTTTCACAGTTCTGATGCTCGAAACGAATAACTAGAACGGCCTAGGGGAAAAGTACGCATACTGTTGTAATCGGGCGAGTTTCTACTTTCAGATGCAACAGGAATTTTGCGGATCGGTCAATCCGTTCGCGAGATATGGCAGTTTGGAGGTAAGCAACGCTTGAGAAACTCAAAATTTTCGAAGTTCTCATGCTCGAAACGAATAACTACAACGGCCTAGGGGAAAAGTACGCATAACGTTGTAAACGGGCGAGTTTCTACTTTCAGATGCAACAGAAATTTTGCGGATTGGTCAATCCGTTCGCGAGATATGGCAGTTTGGAGGTAAGAAACGCTTGAGAAACTCAAAATTATCGCAGTTCTGATGCTCGACAAGCATAACTAGAACGGTCTAGGGGAAAAGTACGCAAACCGTTGTAATCGGGCGACTTTCTACTTTCAGATGCAACAGAAATTTTGCGGATTGGTCAATCCGTTCGCGAGATATGGCAGTTTGTAGGTAAGAAACGCTTGAGAAACTCAACATTTTTGCAGTTCTGATGCTCGAAACGAATAACTAGAACGGCCTAGGGGAAAAGTACGCATACCGTTGTAATCGGGCGAGTTTCTACTTTCAGATGCAAGAGAAATTTTGAGGGATTGGTCAATCCGTTCGCGAGATATGGCAGTTTGGAGGTAAGCAACGCTTGAGAAACCCAAAATTTTCGCAGTTCTCATGCTCGAAACGAATAACTACAACGGCCTAGGGGAAAAGTACGCAAACCGTTGTAATCGGGCGACTTTCTACTTTCAGATGCAACAGAAATTTTGCGGATTGGTCAATCCGTTCGCGAGATATGGCAGTTTGTAGGTAAGAAACGCTTGAGAAACTCAACATTTTTGCAGTTCTGATGCTCGAAACGAATAACTAGAACGGCCTAGGGGAAAAGTACGCACACCGTTGTAATCGGGCGAGTTTCTACTTTCAGATGCAACAGAAATTTTGCGGATTGGTCAATCCGTTCGCGAGATATGGCAGTTTGGAGGTAAGCAACGCTTGAGAAACTCAAAATTTTCGAAGTTCTCATGCTCGAAACGAATAACTACAACGGCCTAGGGGAAAAGTACGCATACTGTTGTAATCGGGCGAGTTTCTACTTTCAGATGCAACAGGAATTTTGCGGATCGGTCAATCCGTTCGCGAGATATGGCAGTTTGGAGGTAAGAAACGCTTGAGAAACTCAAAATTATCGCAGTTCTGATGCTCGACAAGCATAACTAGAACGGTCTAGGGGAAATGTACGCATACCGTTGCAATCGGGCGACTTTCTACTTTCAGATGCAACAGAAATTTTGCGGATTGGTCAATCCGTTCGCGAGATATGGCAGTTTGGAGGTAAGAAACGGTTGGGAAACTCAAAATTTTCACAGTTCTGATGCTCGACAAGCATAACTAGAACGGTCTAGGGGAAAAGTACGCATACCGTTGTAATCGGGCGAGTTTCTACTTTCAGATGCAACAGGAATTTTGCGGATCGGTCAATCCGTTCGCGAGATATGGCAGTTTGGAGGTAAGCAACGCTTGAGAAACTCAAAATTTTCGAAGTTCTCATGCTCGAAACGAATAACTACAACGGCCTAGGGGAAAAGTACGCATAACGTTGTAAACGGGCGAGTTTCTACTTTCAGATGCAACAGAAATTTTGCGGATTGGTCAATCCGTTCGCGAGATATGGCAGTTTGGAGGTAAGAAACGCTTGAGAAACTCAAAATTATCGCAGTTCTGATGCTCGACAAGCATAACTAGAACGGTCTAGGGGAAAAGTACGCAAACCGTTGTAATCGGGCGACTTTCTACTTTCAGATGCAACAGAAATTTTGCGGATTGGTCAATCCGTTCGCGAGATATGGCAGTTTGTAGGTAAGAAACGCTTGAGAAACTCAACATTTTTGCAGTTCTGATGCTCGAAACGAATAACTAGAACGGCCTAGGGGAAAAGTACGCATACCGTTGTAATCGGGCGAGTTTCTACTTTCAGATGCAAGAGAAATTTTGCGGATTGGTCAATCCGTTCGCGAGATATGGCAGTTTGGATGTAAGCAACGCTTGAGAAACCCAAAATTTTCGCAGTTCTCATGCTCGAAACGAATAACTACAACGGCCTAGGGGAAAAGTACGCAAACCGTTGTAATCGGGCGACTTTCTACTTTCAGATGCAACAGAAATTTTTCGGATTGGTCAATCCGTTCGCGAGATATGGCAGTTTGTAGGTAAGAAACGCTTGAGAAACTCAACATTTTTGCAGTTCTGATGCTCGAAACGAATAACTAGAACGGCCTAGGGGAAAAGTACGCACACCGTTGTAATCGGGCGAGTTTCTACTTTCAGATGCAACAGAAATTTTGCGGATTGGTCAATCCGTTCGCGAGATATGGCAGTTTGGAGGTAAGAAACGCTTGAGAAACTCAAAATTTTCGCAGTTCTGATGCTCGAAACGAATAACTAGAACGGACTAGGGGAAAAGTACGCATACCGTTGTAATCGGGCGAGTTTCTACTTTCAGATGCAACAGAAATTTTGCAGATTGGCCTATCCGTTCGCGAGATATGGCAGTTTGGAGGTAAGAAACGGTTGAGAAACTCAAAATTTTCACAGTTCTGATGCTCCAAACGAATAACCAGAACGGCCTAGGGGAAAAGTACGCATACCGTTGTAATCGGGCGAGTTTCTACTTTCAGATGCAACAGAAATTTTGCGGATTGGTCAATCCGTTCGCGAGATATGGCAGTTTGGAGGTAAGCAACGCTTGAGAAACTCAAAATTTTCGAAGTTCTCATGCTCGAAACGAATAACTACAACGGCCTAGGGGAAAAGTACGCATAACGTTGTAATCGGGCGAGTTTCTACTTTCAGATGCAACAGAAATTTTGCGGATTGGTCAATCCGTTCGCGAGATATGGCAGTTTGGAGGTAAGAAACGCTTGAGAAACTCAAAATTATCGCAGTTCTGATGCTCGACAAGCATAACTAGAACGGTCTAGGGGAAATGTACGCATACCGTTGTAATCGGGCGAGTTTCTACTTTCAGATGCAACAGGAATTTTGCGGATCGGTCAATCCGTTCGCGAGATATGGCAGTTTGGAGGTAAGCAACGCTTGAGAAACTCAAAATTTTCGAAGTTCTCATGCTCGAAACGAATAACTACAACGGCCTAGGGGAAAAGTACGCATAACGTTGTAAACGGGCGAGTTTCTACTTTCAGATGCAACAGAAATTTTGCGGATTGGTCAATCCGTTCGCGAGATATGGCAGTTTGGAGGTAAGAAACGCTTGAGAAACTCAAAATTATCGCAGTTCTGATGCTCGACAAGCATAACTAGAACGGTCTAGGGGAAAAGTACGCAAACCGTTGTAATCGGGCGACTTTCTACTTTCAGATGCAACAGAAATTTTGCGGATTGGTCAATCCGTTCGCGAGATATGGCAGTTTGTAGGTAAGAAACGCTTGAGAAACTCAACATTTTTGCAGTTCTGATGCTCGAAACGAATAACTAGAACGGCCTAGGGGAAAAGTACGCATACCGTTGTAATCGGGCGAGTTTCTACTTTCAGATGCAAGAGAAATTTTGCGGATTGGTCAATCCGTTCGCGAGATATGGCAGTTTGGATGTAAGCAACGCTTGAGAAACCCAAAATTTTCGCAGTTCTCATGCTCGAAACGAATAACTACAACGGCCTAGGGGAAAAGTACGCAAACCGTTGTAATCGGGCGACTTTCTACTTTCAGATGCAACAGAAATTTTGCGGATTGGTCAATCCGTTCGCGAGATATGGCAGTTTGTAGGTAAGAAACGCTTGAGAAACTCAACATTTTTGCAGTTCTGATGCTCGAAACGAATAACTAGAACGGCCTAGGGGAAAAGTACGCACACCGTTGTAATCGGGCGAGTTTCTACTTTCAGATGCAACAGAAATTTTGCGGATTGGTCAATCCGTTCGCGAGATATGGCAGTTTGGAGGTAAGAAACGCTTGAGAAACTCAAAATTTTCGCAGTTCTGATGCTCGAAACGAATAACTAGAACGGACTAGGGGAAAAGTACGCATACCGTTGTAATCGGGCGAGTTTCTACTTTCAGATGCAACAGAAATTTTGCAGATTGGCCTATCCGTTCGCGAGATATGGCAGTTTGGAGGTAAGAAACGGTTGAGAAACTCAAAATTTTCACAGTTCTGATGCTCGAAACGAATAACCAGAACGGCCTAGGGGAAAAGTACGCATACCGTTGTAATCGGGCGAGTTTCTACTTTCAGATGCAACAGAAATTTTGCGGATTGGTCAATCCGTTCGCGAGATATGGCAGTTTGGAGGTAAGCAACGCTTGAGAAACTCAAAATTTTCGAAGTTCTCATGCTCGAAACGAATAACTACAACGGCCTAGGGGAAAAGTACGCATAACGTTGTAATCGGGCGAGTTTCTACTTTCAGATGCAACAGAAATTTTGCGGATTGGTCAATCCGTTCGCGAGATATGGCAGTTTGGAGGTAAGAAACGCTTGAGAAACTCAAAATTATCGCAGTTCTGATGCTCGACAAGCATAACTAGAACGGTCTAGGGGAAATGTACGCATACCGTTGCAATCGGGCGACTTTCTACTTTCAGATGCAACAGAAATTTTGCGGATTGGTCAATCCGTTCGCGAGATATGGCAGTTTGGAGGTAAGAAACGGTTGGGAAACTCAAAATTTTCACAGTTCTGATGCTCGACAAGCATAACTAGAACGGTCTAGGGGAAAAGTACGCATACCGTTGTAAACGGGCGAGTTTCTACTTTCAGATGCAACAGAAATTTTGCGGATTGGTCAATCCGTTCTCGAGATATGGCAGTTTGGAGGTAAGAAACGCTTGAGAAACTCAAAATTATCGCAGTTCTGATGCTCGACAAGCATAACTAGAACGGTCTAGCGGAAATGTACGCATACCGTTGCAATCGGGCGACTTTCTACTTTCAGATGCAACAGAAATTTTGCGGATTGGTCAATCCGTTCGCGAGATATGGCAGTTTGGAGGTAAGAAACGGTTGGGAAACTCAAAATTTTCACAGTTCTGATGCTCGACAAGCATAACTAGAACGGTCTAGGGGAAAAGTACGCATACCGTTGTAATCGGGCGAGTTTCTACTTTCAGATGCAACAGGAATTTTGCGGATCGGTCAATCCGTTCGCGAGATATGGCAGTTTGGAGGTAAGAAACGGTTGAGAAACTCAAAATTTTCGCAGTTCTCATGCTCGAAACGAATAACTACAACGCCTAGGGGAAAAGTACGCATACCGTTGTAATCGGGCGAGTTTCTACTTTCAGATGCAACAGAAATTTTGCGGATTGGTCAATCCGTTCGCGAGATATGGCAGTTTGGAGGTAAGCAACGCTTGAGAAACCCAAAATTTTCGCAGTTCTCATGCTCGAAACGAATAACTACAACGGCCTAGGGGAAAAGTACGCAATCCGTTGTAATCGGGCGACTTTCTACTTTCAGATGCAACAGAAATTTTGCGGATTGGTCAATCCGTTCGCGAGATATGGCAGTTTGTAGGTAAGAAACGCTTGAGAAACTCAACATTTTTGCAGTTCTGATGCTCGAAACGAATAACTAGAACGGCCTAGGGGAAAAGTACGCACACCGTTGTAATCGGGCGAGTTTCTACTTTCAGATGCAACAGAAATTTTGCGGATTGGTCAATCCGTTCGCGAGATATGGCAGTTTGGAGGTAAGCAACGCTTGAGAAACCCAAAATTTTCGCAGTTCTCATGCTCGAAACGAATAACTACAACGGCCTAGGGGAAAAGTACGCATACCGTTGTAATCGGGCGAGTTTCTACTTTCAGATGCAACAGAAATTTTGCGGATTGGTCAATCCGTTCGCGAGATATGGCAATTTGGAGGTAAGAAACGCTTGAGAAACTCAAAATTTTCGCAGTTCTGATGCTCGACAAACATAACGAGAACGGACCAGGGGAAAAGTACGCATACCGTTGTAATCGGGCGAGTTTCTGCTTTCAGATGCAACAGAAATTTTGCGGATTGGTCAATCCGTTCGCGAGATATGGCAGTTTGGAGGTAAGCAACGCTTGGGAAACCCAAAATTTTCGCAGTTCTCATGCTCGAAACGAATAACTACAACGGCCTAGGGGAAAAGTACGCATACCGTTGTAATCGGGCGAGTTTCTACTTTCAGATGCAACAGAAATTTTGCGGATTGGTCAATTCGTTCGCGAGATATGGCAGTTTGGAGGTAAGAAACGCTTGAGAAACTCAAAATTATCGCAGTTCTGATGCTCGACAAGCATAACTAGAACGGTCTAGGGGAAATGTACGCATACCGTTGCAATCGGGCGACTTTCTACTTTCAGATGCAACAGAAATTTTGCGGATTGGTCAATCCGTTCGCGTGATATGGCAGTTTGGAGGTAAGAAACGCTTGAGAAACTCAACATTTTTGCAGTTCTGATGCTCGAAACGAATAACTACAACGGCCTAGGGGAAAAGTACGCATGCCGTTGTAATCGGGCGAGTTTCTACTGTCAGATGCAACAGAAATTTTGCGGATTGGTCAATCCGTTCGCGAGATATGGCAGTTTGTAGGTAAGAAACGCTTGAGAAACTCAACATTTTTGCAGTTCTGATGCTCGAAACGAATAACTACAACGGCCTAGGGGAAAACTACTCATACCGTTGTAATGGGGCGAGTTTCTACTTTCAGATGCAACAGAAACTTTGCGGATTGGTCAATCCGTTCGCGAGATATGGCAGTTTTGAGGTAAGAAACGCTTGAGAAACCCAAAATTTTCGCAGTTCTCATGCTCGAAACGAATAACTACAACCGCCTAGGGGAAAAGTACGCATACCGTTGTAATCGGGCGAGTTTCTACTTTCAGATGCAACAGAAATTTTGCGGACTGGTCAATCCGTTCGCGAGATATGGCAATTTGGATGTAAGAAACGCTTGAGAAACTCAAAATTTTCACAGTTCTGATGCTCGACAAGCATAACTAGAACGGTCTAGGGGAAAAGTACGCATACCGTTGTAATCGGGCGAGTTTCTACTTTCAGATGCAACAGAAATTTTGCGGATTGGTCAATCCGTTCGCGAGATATGGCAGTTTGTAGGTAAGAAACGCTCGAGAAATTCAACATTTTCGCAGTTCTGATGCTCGAAACGAATAACTAGAACGGCCTAGGGGAAAAGTACGCATACGGTTGTAATCGGGCGAGTTTCTACTTTCAGATGCAACAGAAATTTTGCGGTTTGGTCAATCCGTTCGCGAGATATGGCAGTTTGGAGGTAAGCAACGCTTGAGAAACTCAACATTTTTGCAGTTCTGATGCTCGACAAGCATAACTAGAACGGTCTAGGGGAAAAGTACGCATACCGTTGCAATCGGGCGACTTTCTACTTTCAGATGCAACAGAAATTTTGCGGATTGGTCAATCCGTTCGCGAGATATGGCAGTTTGGAGGTAAGAAACGGTTGAGAAACTCAAAATTTTCACAGTTCTGATGCTCGACAAGCATAACTAGAACGGTCTAGGGGAAAAGTACGCATACCGTTGTAATCGGGCGAGTTTCTACTTTCAGATGCAACAGGAATTTTGCGGATCGGTCAATCCGTTCGCGAGATATGGCAGTTTGGAGGTAAGCAACGCTTGAGAAACTCAAAATTTTCGAAGTTCTCATGCTCGAAACGAATAACTACAACGGCCTAGGGGAAAAGTACGCATACCGTTGTAATCGGGCGAGTTTCTACTTTCAGATGCAACAGAAATTTTGCGGATTGGTCAATCCGTTCGCGAGATATGGCAGTTTGGAGGTAAGAAACGCTTGAGAAACTCAAAATTTTCACAGTTCTGATGCTCGAAACGAATAACTAGAACGGACTAGGGGAAAAGCACGCATACCGTTGTAATCGGGCGAGTTTCTACTTTCAGATGCAACAGAAATTTTGCGGATTGGTCAATCCGTTCGCGAGATATGGCAGTTTGGAGGTAAGAAACGGTTGAGAAACTCAAAATTTTCACAGTTCTGATGCTCGAAACGAATAACCAGAACGGCCTAGGGGAAAAGTACGCATACCGTTGTAATCGGGCGAGTTTCTACTTTCAGATGCAACAGAAATTTTGCGGATTGGTCAATCCGTTCGCGAGATATGGCAGTTTGTAGGTAAGAAACGCTTGAGAAACTCAACATTTTTGCAGTTCTGATGCTCGAAACGAATAACTAGAACGGCCTAGGGGAAAAGTACGCATACCGTTGTAATCGGGCGAGTTTCTACTTTCAGATGCAAGAGAAATTTTGCGGATTGGTCAATCCGTTCGCGAGATATGGCAGTTTGGATGTAAGCAACGCTTGAGAAACCCAAAATTTTCGCAGTTCTGATGCTCGACAAGCATAACTAGAACGGTCTAGGGGAAAAGTACGCATACCGTTGTAATCGGGCGACTTTCTACTTTCAGATGCAACAGAAATTTTGCGGATTGGTCAATCCGTTCGCGAGATATGGCAGTTTGTAGGTAAGAAACGCTTGAGAAACTCAACATTTTTGCAGTTCTGATGCTCGAAACGAATAACTAGAACGGCCTAGGGGAAAAGTACGCATACCGTTGTAATCGGGCGAGTTTCTACTTTCAGATGCAACAGAAATTTTGCGGATTGGTCAATCCGTTCGCGAGATATGGCAGTTTGGAGGTAAGAAACGCTTGAGAAACTCAAAATTTTCGCAGTTCTGATGCTCGAAACGAATAACTAGAACGGACTAGGGGAAAAGTACGCATACCGTTGTAATCGGGCGAGTTTCTACTTTCAGATGCAACAGAAATTTTGAGGATTGGTCAATCCGTTAGCGAGATATGGCAGTTTGGAGGTAAGAAACGGTTGAGAAACTCAAAATTTTCACAGTTCTGATGCTTGAAACGAATAACCAGAACGGCCTAGGGGAAAAGTACGCATACCGTTGTACTCGGGCGAGTTTCTACTTTCAGATGCAACAGAAATTTTGCGGATTGGTCAATCCGTTCGCGAGATATGGCAGTTTGGAGGTAAGCAACGCTTGGGAAACCCAAAATTTTCGCAGTTCTCATGCTCGAAACGTATAACTACAACGGCCTAGGGGAAAAGTACGCATACCGTTGTAATCGGGCGAGTTTCTACTTTCAGATGCAGCAGAAATTTTGTGGATTGGTCAATCCGGTCGCGAGATATGGCAGTTTGGAGGTAAGAAACGCTTGAGAAACTCAAAATTTTCGCAGTTCTGATGCTCGAAACGAATAACTAGAACGGCCTAGGAGAAAAGTACGCATACCGTTGTAATCGGGCGAGTTTCTACTGTCAGATGCAACAGAAATTTTGCGGATTAGTCAATCCGTTCGCGAGATATGGCAGTTTGGAGGAAAGAAACGCTTGAGAAACTCAAAATTTTCGCAGTTCTGATGCTCGACAAGCATAACTAGAACGGTCTAGGGGAAAAGTACGCATACCGTTGTAATCGGGCGACTTTCTACTTTCAGATGCAACACAAATTTTGCGGATTGGTCAATCCGTTCGCGAGATATGGCAGTTTGTAGGTAAGAAACGCTTGAGAAACTCATCATTTTTGCAGTTCTGATGCTCGAAACGAATAACTAGAACGGCGTAGGGGAAAAGTACGCATACCGTTGTAATCGGGCGAGTTTCTACTTTCAGATGCAACAGAAATTTTGCAGATTGGTCAATCCGTTCGCGAGATATGGCAGTTTGGAGGTAAGAAACGCTTGAGAAACTCAAAATTTTCGCAGTTCTGATGCTCGAAACGAATAACTAGAACGGACTAGGGGAAAAGTACGCATGCCGTTGTAATCGAGCGAGTTTCTACTTTCAGATGCAACAGAAATTTTGCGGATTGGTCAATCCGTTCGCGAGATATGGTAGTTTGGAGGTAAGAAACGGTTGAGAAACTCAAAATTTTCACAGTTCTGATGCTCGAAACGAATAACCAGAACGGCCTAGGGGATAAGTAAGCATACCGTTGTAATCGGGCGAGTTTCTACTTTCAGATGCAACAGAAATTTTGCGGATTGGTCAATCCGTTCGCGAGATATGGCAGTTTGGAGGTAAGCAACGCTTGAGAAACCCAAAATTTTCGCAGTTCTCATGCTCGAAACGAATAACTACAACGGCCTAGGGGAAAAGTACGCATACCGTTGTAATCGGGCGAGTTTCTACTTTCAGATGCAACAGAAATTTTGCGGATTGGTCAATCCGTTCGCGAGATATGGCAGTTTGGAGGTAAGAAACGCTTGAGAAACTCAAAATTTTCGCAGTTCTGATGCTCGAAACGAATAACTAGAACGGACTAGGGGAAAAGTACGCATACCGTTGTAATCGGGCGAGTTTCTACTTTCAGATGCAACAGAAATTTTGAGGATTGGTCAATCCGTTCGTGAGATATGGCAGTTTGGAGGTAAGAAACGGTTGAGAAACTCAAAATTTTCACAGTTCTGATGCTCGAAACGAATAACCAGAACGGCCTAGGGGAAAAGTACGCATACCGTTGTACTCGGGCGAGTTTCTACTTTCAGATGAAACAGAAATTTTGCGGATTGGTCAATCCGTTCGCGAGATATGGCAGTTTGGAGGTAAGCAACGCTTGGGAAACCCAAAATTTTCGCAGTTCTCATGCTCGAAACGTATAACTACAACGGCCTAGGGGAAAAGTACGCATACCGTTGTAATCGGGCGAGTTTCTACTTTCAGATGCAACAGAAATTTTGCGGATTGGTCAATCCGTTCGCGAGATATGGCAGTTTGGAGGTAAGAAACGCTTGAGAAACTCAAAATTTTCGCAGTTCTGATGCTCGAAACGAATAACTAGAACGGACTAGGGGAAAAGTACGCATACCGTTGTAATCGGGCGAGTTTCTACTTTCAGATGCAACAGAAATTTTGAGGATTGGTCAATCCGTTCGCGAGATATGGCAGTTTGGAGGTAAGAAACGGTTGAGAAACTCAAAATTTTCACAGTTCTGATGCTCGAAACGAATAACCAGAACGGCCTAGGGGAAAAGTACGCATACCGTTGTACTCGGGCGAGTTTCTACTTTCAGATGAAACAGAAATTTTGCGGATTGGTCAATCCGTTCGCGAGATATGGCAGTTTGGAGGTAAGCAACGCTTGGGAAACCCAAAATTTTCGCAGTTCTCATGCTCGAAACGTATAACTACAACGGCCTAGGGGAAAAGTACGCATACCGTTGTAATCGGGCGAGTTTCTACTTTCAGATGCAACAGAAATTTTGTGGATTGGTCAATCCGGTCGCGAGATATGGCAGTTTGGAGGTAAGAAACGCTTGAGAAACTCAAAATTTTCGCAGTTCTGATGCTCGAAACGAATAACTAGAACGGCCTAGGAGAAAAGTACGCATACCGTTGTAATCGGGCGAGTTTCTACTGTCAGATGCAACAGAAATTTTGCGGATTAGTCAATCCGTTCGCGAGATGTGGCAGTTTGGAGGAAAGAAACGCTTGAGAAACTCAAAATTTTCGCAGTTCTGATGCTCGAAACGAATAACTAGAACGGACTAGGGGAAAAGTACGCATACCGTTGTAATCGGGCGAGTTTCTACTTTCAGATGCAACAGAAATTTTGAGGATTGGTCAATCCGTTCGTGAGATATGGCAGTTTGGAGGTAAGAAACGGTTGAGAAACTCAAAATTTTCACAGTTCTGATGCTCGAAACGAATAACCAGAACGGCCTAGGGGAAAAGTACGCATACCGTTGTACTCGGGCGAGTTTCTACTTTCAGATGAAACAGAAATTTTGCGGATTGGTCAATCCGTTCGCGAGATATGGCAGTTTGGAGGTAAGCAACGCTTGGGAAACCCAAAATTTTCGCAGTTCTCATGCTCGAAACGTATAACTACAACGGCCTAGGGGAAAAGTACGCATACCGTTGTAATCGGGCGAGTTTCTACTTTCAGATGCAACAGAAATTTTGCGGATTGGTCAATCCGTTCGCGAGATATGGCAGTTTGGAGGTAAGAAACGCTTGAGAAACTCAAAATTTTCGCAGTTCTGATGCTCGAAACGAATAACTAGAACGGACTAGGGGAAAAGTACGCATACCGTTGTAATCGGGCGAGTTTCTACTTTCAGATGCAACAGAAATTTTGAGGATTGGTCAATCCGTTCGCGAGATATGGCAGTTTGGAGGTAAGAAACGGTTGAGAAACTCAAAATTTTCACAGTTCTGATGCTCGAAACGAATAACCAGAACGGCCTAGGGGAAAAGTACGCATACCGTTGTACTCGGGCGAGTTTCTACTTTCAGATGAAACAGAAATTTTGCGGATTGGTCAATCCGTTCGCGAGATATGGCAGTTTGGAGGTAAGCAACGCTTGGGAAACCCAAAATTTTCGCAGTTCTCATGCTCGAAACGTATAACTACAACGGCCTAGGGGAAAAGTACGCATACCGTTGTAATCGGGCGAGTTTCTACTTTCAGATGCAACAGAAATTTTGTGGATTGGTCAATCCGGTCGCGAGATATGGCAGTTTGGAGGTAAGAAACGCTTGAGAAACTCAAAATTTTCGCAGTTCTGATGCTCGAAACGAATAACTAGAACGGCCTAGGAGAAAAGTACGCATACCGTTGTAATCGGGCGAGTTTCTACTGTCAGATGCAACAGAAATTTTGCGGATTAGTCAATCCGTTCGCGAGATGTGGCAGTTTGGAGGAAAGAAACGCTTGAGAAACTCAAAATTTTCGCAGTTCTGATGCTCGGCAAGCATAACTAGAACGGTCTAGGGGAAAAGTACGCATACCGTTGTAATCGGGCGACTTTCTACTTTCAGATGCAACAGAAATTTTGCGGATTGGTCAATCCGTTCGCGAGATATGGCAGTTTGTAGGTAAGAAACGCTTGAGAAACTCAACATTTTTGCAGTTCTGATGCTCGAAACGAATAACTAGAACGGCCTAGGGGAAAAGTACGCATACCGTTGTAATCGGGCGAGTTTCTACTTTCAGATGCAACAGAAATTTTGCGGATTGGTCAATCCGTTCGCGAGATATGGCAGTTTGGAGGTAAGAAACGCTTGAGAAACTCAAAATTTTCGCAGTTCTGATGCTCGAAACGAATAACTAGAACGGACTAGGGGAAAAGTACGCATACCGTTGTAATCGGGCGAGTTTCTACTTTCAGATGCAACAGAAATTTTGCGGATTGGTCAATCCGTTCGCGAGATATGGTAGTTTGGAGGTAAGAAACGGTTGAGAAACTCAAAATTTTCACAGTTCTGATGCTCGAAACGAATAACCAGAACGGCCTAGGGGATAAGTACGCATACCGTTGTAATCGGGCGAGTTTCTACTTTCAGACGCAACAGAAATTTTGCGGATTGGTCAATCCGTTCGCGAGATATGGCCGTTTGGAGGTAAGCAACGCTTGAGAAACCCAAAATTTTCGCAGTTCTCATGCTCGAAACGAATAACTACAACGGCCTAGGGGAAAAGTACGCATACCGTTGTAATCGGGCGAGTTTCTACTTTCAGATGCAACAGAAATTTTGCGGACTGTCAATCCGTTCGCGAGATATGGCAATTTGGAGGTAAGAAACGCTTGAGAAACTCAAAATTTTCGCAGTTCTGATGCTCGACAAGCATAACTAGAACGGTCTAGGGGAAAAGTACGCATACCGTTGTAATCGGGCGAGATTCTACTTTCAGATGCAACAGAAATTTTGTGGATTGGTCAATCCGTTCGCGAGATATGGCAGTTTGTAGGTAAGAAACGCTTGAGAAACTCAAAATTTTCGCAGTTCTGATGCTCGAAACGAATAACCAGAACGGCCTAGGGGAAAAGAACGCATACCGTTGTAATCGGGCGAGTTTCTACTTTCAGATGCAACAGAAATTTTGCGGATTGGTCAATCCGTTCGCGAGATATGGCAGTTTGTAGGTAAGAAACGCTCGAGAAACTCAACATTTTCGCAGTTCTGATGCTCGAAACGAATAACTAGAACGGCCTAGGGGAAAAGTACGCATACGGTTGTAATCGGGCGAGTTTCTACTTTCAGATGCAACAGAACTTTTGCGGTTTGGTCAATCCGTTCGCGAGATATGGCAGTTTGTAGGTAAGAAACGCTTGAGAAACTCAACAGTTTCGCAGTTCTGATGCTCGAAACGAATAACTAGAACGGCCTAGGGGAAAAGTACGCATGCCGTTGTAATCGGGCGAGTTTCTACTGTCAGATGCAACAGAAATTTTGCGGATTAGTCAATCCGTTCGCGAGATATGGCAGTTTGGAGGAAAGAAACGCTTGAGAAACTCAAAATTTTCGCAGTTCTGATGCTCGACAAGCATAACTAGAACGGTCTAGGGGAAAAGTACGCATACCGTTGTAATCGGGCGAGTTTCTACTTTCAGATGCAACAGAAATTTTGCGGATTGGTCAATCCGTTCGCGAGATATGGTAGTTTGGAGGTAAGAAACGGTTGAGAAACTCAAAATTTTCACAGTTCTGATGCTCGAAACGAATAACCAGAACGGCCTAGGGGATAAGTACGCATACCGTTGTAATCGGGCGAGTTTCTACTTTCAGATGCAACAGAAATTTTGCGGACTGGTCAATCCGTTCGCGAGATATGGCAATTTGGAGGTAAGAAACGGTTGAGAAACTCAAAATTTTCACAGTTCTGATGCTCGAAACGAATAACCAGAACGGCCTAGGGGAAAAGTACGCATGCCGTTGTAATCGGGCGAGTTTCTACTTTCAGATGCAACAGAAATTTTGCGGATTGGCCAATCCGTTCGCGAGATATGGCAGTTTGGAGGTAAGAAACGGTTGAGAAACTCAAAATTTTCACAGTTCTGATGCTCGACAAGCATAACTAGAACGGACTTGGGGAAACATACGCATACCGTTGTAATCGGGCGAGTTTCTACTTTCAGATGCAACAGAAATTTTGCGGATTGGTCAATCCGTTCGAGAGATATGGCAGTTTGGAGGCAAGAAACGGTCGAGAAACTCAAAATTATCACAGTTCTGATACTCGAAACGAATAACCAGAACGGCCTAGGGGAAAAGTACGCATACCGTTGTAATCGGGCGAGTTTCTACTTTCAGATGCAACAGAAATTTTGAGGATTGGTCAATCCGTTCGCGAGATATGGCAGTTTGTAGGTAAGAAACGCTTGAGAAACTCAAAATGTTCGCAGTTCTGATGCTCGAAACGAATAACTAGAACGGCCTAGGGGAAAAGTACGCATACCGTTGTAAGCGGGCGAGTTTCTACTTTCAGATGCAACAGAAATTTTGCGGATTAGTCAATCCGTTCGCGAGATATGGCAGTTTGTAGGTAAGAAACGCTTGAGAAACTCAAAATTTTCGCAGTTCTGATGCTCGAAACGAATAACTAGAACGGCCTAGGGGAAAAGTACGCATACCGTTGTAAGCGGGCGAGTTTCTACTTTCAGATGCAACAGAAATTTTGCGGATTAGTCAATCCGTTCGCGAGATATGGCAGTTTGGAGGTAAGAAACGCTTGAGAAACTCAAAATTTTCGCAGTTCTGATGCTCGACAAGCATAACTAGAACGGTCTAGGGGAAATGTACGCATACCGTTGCAATCGGGCGACTTTCTACTTTCAGATGCAACAGAAATTTTGCGGATTGGTCAATCCGTTCGCGAGATATGGCAGTTTGGAGGTAAGAAACGGTTGAGAAACTCAAAATTTTCACAGTTCTGATGCTCGACAAGCATAACTAGAACGGTCTAGGGGAAAAGTACGCATACCGTTGAAATCGGGCGAGTTTCTACTTTCAGATGCAACAGGAATTTTGCGGATCGGTCAATCCGTTCGCGAGATATGGCAGTTTGGAGGTAAGCAACGCTTGAGAAACTCAAAATTTTCGAAGTTCTCATGCTCGAAACGAATAACTACAACGGCCTAGGGGAAAAGTACGCATACGGTTGTAATCGGGCGAGTTTCTACTTTCAGATGCAACAGAACTTTTGCGGTTTGGTCAATCCGTTCGCGAGATATGGCAGTTTGGAGGTAAGCAACGCTTGGGAAACCCAAAATTTTCGCAGTTCTCATGCTCGAAACGTATAACTACAACGGCCTAGGGGAAAAGTACGCATACCGTTGTAATCCGGCGAGTTTCTACTTTCAGATGCAACAGAAATTTTGCGGATTGGTCAATCCGTTCGCGAGATATGGCAGTTTGTAGGTAAGAAACGCTTGAGAAACTCAACAGTTTCGCAGTTCTGATGCTCGAAACGAATAACTAGAACGGCCTAGGGGAAAAGTACGCATGCCGTTGTAATCGGGCGAGTTTCTACTGTCAGATGCAACAGAAATTTTGCGGATTAGTCAATCCGTTCGCGAGATATGGCAGTTTGGAGGAAAGAAACGCTTGAGAAACTCAAAATTTTCGCAGTTCTGATGCTCGACAAGCATAACTAGAACGGTCTAGGGGAAAAGTACGCATACCGTTGTAATCGGGCGAGTTTCTACTTTCAGATGCAACAGAAATTTTGCGGATTGGTCAATCCGTTCGCGAGATATGGTAGTTTGGAGGTAAGAAACGGTTGAGAAACTCAAAATTTTCACAGTTCTGATGCTCGAAACGAATAACCAGAACGGCCTAGGGGATAAGTACGCATACCGTTGTAATCGGGCGAGTTTCTACTTTCAGATGCAACTGAAATTTTGCGGACTGGTCAATCCGTTCGCGAGATATGGCAATTTGGAGGTAAGAAACGGTTGAGAAACTCAAAATTTTCACAGTTCTGATGCTCGAAACGAATAACCAGAACGGCCTAGGGGAAAAGTACGCATGCCGTTGTAATCGGGCGAGTTTCTACTTTCAGATGCAACAGAAATTTTGCGGATTGGTCAATCCGTTCGCGAGATATGGCAGTTTGGAGGTAAGAAACGGTTGAGAAACTCAAAATTTTCACAGTTCTGATGCTCGACAAGCATAACTAGAACGGACTTGGGGAAACATACGCATACCGTTGTAATCGGGCGAGTTTCTACTTTCAGATGCAACAGAAATTTTGCGGATTGGTCAATCCGTTCGAGAGATATGGCAGTTTGGAGGCAAGAAACGGTCGAGAAACTCAAAATTATCACAGTTCTGATACTCGAAACGAATAACCAGAACGGCCTAGGGGAAAAGTACGCATACCGTTGTAATCGGGCGAGTTTCTACTTTCAGATGCAACAGAAATTTTGAGGATTGGTCAATCCGTTCGCGAGATATGGCAGTTTGTAGGTAAGAAACGCTTGAGAAACTCAAAATGTTCGCAGTTCTGATGCTCGAAACGAATAACTAGAACGGCCTAGGGGAAAAGTACGCATACCGTTGTAAGCGGGCGAGTTTCTACTTTCAGATGCAACAGAAATTTTGCGGATTAGTCAATCCGTTCGCGAGATATGGCAGTTTGTAGGTAAGAAACGCTTGAGAAACTCAAAATTTTCGCAGTTCTGATGCTCGAAACGAATAACTAGAACGGCCTAGGGGAAAAGTACGCATACCGTTGTAAGCGGGCGAGTTTCTACTTTCAGATGCAACAGAAATTTTGCGGATTAGTCAATCCGTTCGCGAGATATGGCAGTTTGGAGGTAAGAAACGCTTGAGAAACTCAAAATTTTCGCAGTTCTGATGCTCGACAAGCATAACTAGAACGGTCTAGGGGAAATGTACGCATACCGTTGCAATCGGGCGACTTTCTACTTTCAGATGCAACAGAAATTTTGCGGATTGGTCAATCCGTTCGCGAGATATGGCAGTTTGGAGGTAAGAAACGGTTGAGAAACTCAAAATTTTCACAGTTCTGATGCTCGACAAGCATAACTAGAACGGTCTAGGGGAAAAGTACGCATACCGTTGAAATCGGGCGAGTTTCTACTTTCAGATGCAACAGGAATTTTGCGGATCGGTCAATCCGTTCGCGAGATATGGCAGTTTGGAGGTAAGCAACGCTTGAGAAACTCAAAATTTTCGAAGTTCTCATGCTCGAAACGAATAACTACAACGGCCTAGGGGAAAAGTACGCATACGGTTGTAATCGGGCGAGTTTCTACTTTCAGATGCAACAGAACTTTTGCGGTTTGGTCAATCCGTTCGCGAGATATGGCAGTTTGGAGGTAAGCAACGCTTGGGAAACCCAAAATTTTCGCAGTTCTCATGCTCGAAACGTATAACTACAACGGCCTAGGGGAAAAGTACGCATACCGTTGTAATCCGGCGAGTTTCTACTTTCAGATGCAACAGAAATTTTGCGGATTGGTCAATCCGTTCGCGAGATATGGCAGTTTGTAGGTAAGAAACGCTTGAGAAACTCAACAGTTTCGCAGTTCTGATGCTCGAAACGAATAACTAGAACGGCCTAGGGGAAAAGTACGCATGCCGTTGTAATCGGGCGAGTTTCTACTGTCAAATGCAACAGAAATTTTGCGGATTAGTCAATCCGTTCGCGAGATATGGCAGTTTGGAGGAAAGAAACGCTTGAGAAACTCAAAATTTTCGCAGTTCTGATGCTCGACAAGCATAACTAGAACGGTCTAGGGGAAAAGTACGCATACCGTTGTAATCGGGCGAGTTTCTACTTTCAGATGCAACAGAAATTTTGCGGATTGGTCAATCCGTTCGCGAGATATGGTAGTTTGGAGGTAAGAAACGGTTGAGAAACTCAAAATTTTCACAGTTCTGATGCTCGAAACGAATAACCAGAACGGCCTAGGGGATAAGTACGCATACCGTTGTAATCGGGCGAGTTTCTACTTTCAGATGCAACTGAAATTTTGCGGACTGGTCAATCCGTTCGCGAGATATGGCAATTTGGAGGTAAGAAACGGTTGAGAAACTCAAAATTTTCACAGTTCTGATGCTCGAAACGAATAACCAGAACGGCCTAGGGGAAAAGTACGCATGCCGTTGTAATCGGGCGAGTTTCTACTTTCAGATGCAACAGAAATTTTGCGGATTGGTCAATCCGTTCGCGAGATATGGCAGTTTGGAGGTAAGAAACGGTTGAGAAACTCAAAATTTTCACAGTTCTGATGCTCGACAAGCATAACTAGAACGGACTTGGGGAAACATACGCATACCGTTGTAATCGGGCGAGTTTCTACTTTCAGATGCAACAGAAATTTTGCGGATTGGTCAATCCGTTCGAGAGATATGGCAGTTTGGAGGCAAGAAACGGTCGAGAAACTCAAAATTATCACAGTTCTGATACTCGAAACGAATAACCAGAACGGCCTAGGGGAAAAGTACGCATACCGTTGTAATCGGGCGAGTTTCTACTTTCAGATGCAACAGAAATTTTGAGGATTGGTCAATCCGTTCGCGAGATATGGCAGTTTGTAGGTAAGAAACGCTTGAGAAACTCAAAATGTTCGCAGTTCTGATGCTCGAAACGAATAACTAGAACGGCCTAGGGGAAAAGTACGCATACCGTTGTAAGCGGGCGAGTTTCTACTTTCAGATGCAACAGAAATTTTGCGGATTAGTCAATCCGTTCGCGAGATATGGCAGTTTGTAGGTAAGAAACGCTTGAGAAACTCAAAATTTTCGCAGTTCTGATGCTCGAAACGAATAACTAGAACGGCCTAGGGGAAAAGTACGCATACCGTTGTAAGCGGGCGAGTTTCTACTTTCAGATGCAACAGAAATTTTGCGGATTAGTCAATCCGTTCGCGAGATATGGCAGTTTGGAGGTAAGAAACGCTTGAGAAACTCAAAATTTTCGCAGTTCTGATGCTCGACAAGCATAACTAGAACGGTCTAGGGGAAATGTACGCATACCGTTGCAATCGGGCGACTTTCTACTTTCAGATGCAACAGAAATTTTGCGGATCGGTCAATCCGTTCGCGAGATATGGCAGTTTGGAGGTAAGCAACGCTTGAGAAACTCAAAATTTTCGAAGTTCTCATGCTCGAAACGAATAACTACAACGGCCTAGGGGAAAAGTACGCATACCGTTGTAATCGGGCGAGTTTCTACTTTCAGATGCAAAAGAAATTTTGCGGATTGGTCAATCCGTTCGCGAGATATGGCAGTTTGGAGGTAAGAAACGCTTGAGAAACTCAAAATTTTCACAGTTCTGATGCTCGAAACGAATAACTAGAACGGACTAGGGGAAAAGTACGCATACCGTTGTAATCGGGCGAGTTTCTACTTTCAGATGCAACAGAAATTTTGCGGATTAGTCAATCCGTTCGCGAGATATGGCAGTTTGTAGGTAAGAAACGCTTGAGAAACTCAAAATTTTCGCAGTTCTGATGCTCGAAACGAATAACTAGAACGGCCTAGGGGAAAAGTACGCATACCGTTGTAAGCGGGCGAGTTTCTACTTTCAGATGCAACAGAAATTTTGCGGATTAGTCAATCCGTTCGCGAGATATGGCAGTTTGGAGGTAAGAAACGCTTGAGAAACTCAAAATTTTCGCAGTTCTGATGCTCGACAAGCATAACTAGAACGGTCTAGGGGAAATGTACGCATACCGTTGCAATCGGGCGACTTTCTACTTTCAGATGCAACAGAAATTTTGCGGATTGGTCAATCCGTTCGCGAGATATGGCAGTTTGGAGGTAAGAAACGGTTGAGAAACTCAAAATTTTCACAGTTCTGATGCTCGACAAGCATAACTAGAACGGTCTAGGGGAAAAGTACGCATACCGTTGAAATCGGGCGAGTTTCTACTTTCAGATGCAACAGGAATTTTGCGGATCGGTCAATCCGTTCGCGAGATATGGCAGTTTGGAGGTAAGCAACGCTTGAGAAACTCAAAATTTTCGAAGTTCTCATGCTCGAAACGAATAACTACAACGGCCTAGGGGAAAAGTACGCATACCGTTGTAATCGGGCGAGTTTCTACTTTCAGATGCAAAAGAAATTTTGCGGATTGGTCAATCCGTTCGCGAGATATGGCAGTTTGGAGGTAAGAAACGCTTGAGAAACTCAAAATTTTCACAGTTCTGATGCTCGAAACGAATAACTAGAACGGACTAGGGGAAAAGTACGCATACCGTTGTAATCGGGCGAGTTTCTACTTTCAGATGCAACAGAAATTTTGCGGATTGGTCAATCCGTTCGCGAGATATGGCAGTTTGGAGGTAAGAAACGGTTGAGAAACTCAAAATTTTCACAGTTCTGATGCTCGAAACGAATAACCAGAACGGCCTAGGGGAAAAGTACGCATACCGTTGTAATCGGGCGAGTTTCTACTTTCAGATGCAACAGAAATTTTGCGGATTGGTCAATCCGTTCGCGAGATATGGCAGTTTGGAGGTAAGAAACGGTTGAGAAACTCAAAATTTTCACAGTTCTGATGCTCGACAAGCATAACTAGAACGGTCTAGGGGAAAAGTACGCATACCGTTGTAATCGGGCGAGTTTCTACTTTCAGATGCAACAGAAATTTTGCGGACTGGTCAATCCGTTCGCGAGATATGGTAGTTTGGAGGTAAGAAACGGTTGAGAAACTCAAAATTTTCACAGTTCTGATGCTCGAAACGAATAACCAGAACGGCCTAGGGGAAAAGTACGCATACGGTTGTAATCGGGCGAGTTTCTACTTTCAGATGCAACAGAACTTTTGCGGTTTGGTCAATCCGTTCGCGAGATATGGCAGTTTGGAGGTAAGCAACGCTTGGGAAACCCAAAATTTTCGCAGTTCTCATGCTCGAAACGTATAACTACAACGGCCTAGGGGAAAAGTACGCATACCGTTGTAATCCGGCGAGTTTCTACTTTCAGATGCAACAGAAATTTTGCGGATTGGTCAATCCGTTCGCGAGATATGGCAGTTTGTAGGTAAGAAACGCTTGAGAAACTCAACAGTTTCGCAGTTCTGATGCTCGAAACGAATAACTAGAACGGCCTAGGGGAAAAGTACGCATGCCGTTGTAATCGGGCGAGTTTCTACTGTCAGATGCAACAGAAATTTTGCGGATTAGTCAATCCGTTCGCGAGATATGGCAGTTTGGAGGAAAGAAACGCTTGAGAAACTCAAAATTTTCGCAGTTCTGATGCTCGACAAGCATAACTAGAACGGTCTAGGGGAAAAGTACGCATACCGTTGTAATCGGGCGAGTTTCTACTTACAGATGCAACAGAAATTTTGCGGATTGGTCAATCCGTTCGCGAGATATGGTAGTTTGGAGGTAAGAAACGGTTGAGAAACTCAAAATTTTCACAGTTCTGATGCTCGAAACGAATAACCAGAACGGCCTAGGGGATAAGTACGCATACCGTTGTAATCGGGCGAGTTTCTACTTTCAGATGCAACAGAAATTTTGCGGATTGGTCAATCCGTTCGCGAGATATGGCAGTTTGGAGGTAAGCAACGCTTGAGAAACCCAAAATTTTCGCAGTTCTCATGCTCGAAACGAATAACTACAACGGCCTAGGGGAAAAGTACGCATACCGTTGTAATCGGGCGAGTTTCTACTTTCAGATGCAACAGAAATTTTGCGGACTGGTCAATCCGTTCGCGAGATATGGCAATTTGGAGGTAAGAAACGGTTGAGAAACTCAAAATTTTCACAGTTCTGATGCTCGAAACGAATAACCAGAACGGCCTAGGGGAAAAGTACGCATGCCGTTGTAATCGGGCGAGTTTCTACTTTCAGATGCAACAGAAATTTTGCGGATTGGTCAATCCGTTCGCGAGATATGGCAGTTTGGAGGTAAGAAACGGTTGAGAAACTCAAAATTTTCACAGTTCTGATGCTCGACAAGCATAACTAGAACGGACTTGGGGAAACGTACGCATACCGTTGTAATCGGGCGAGTTTCTACTTTCAGATGCAACAGAAATTTTGCGGATTGGTCAATCCGTTCGAGAGATATGGCAGTTTGGAGGCAAGAAACGGTCGAGAAACTCAAAATTATCACAGTTCTGATACTCGAAACGAATAACTAGAACGGCCTAGGGGAAAAGTACGCATACCGTTGTAAGCGGGCGAGTTTCTACTTTCAGATGCAACAGAAATTTTGCGGATTAGTCAATCTGTTCGCGAGATATGGCAGTTTGGAGGTAAGAAACGCTTGAGAAACTCAAAATTTTCGCAGTTCTGATGCTCGACAAGCATAACTAGAACGGTCTAGGGGAAATGTACGCATACCGTTGCAATCGGGCGACTTTCAACTTTCAGATGCAACAGAAATTTTGTGGATTGGTCAATCCGTTCGCGAGATATGGCAGTTTGGAGGTAAGAAACGGTTGAGAAACTCAAAATTTTCACAGTTCTGATGCTCGACAAGCATAACTAGAACGGTCTAGGGGAAAAGTACGCATACCGTTGAAATCGGGCGAGTTTCTGCTTTCAGATGCAACAGGAATTTTGCGGATCGGTCAATCCGTTCGCGAGATATGGCAGTTTGGAGGTAAGCAACGCTTGAGAAACTCAAAATTTTCGAAGTTCTCATGCTCGAAACGAATAACTACAACGGCCTAGGGGAAAAGTACGCATACCGTTGTAATCGGGCGAGTTTCTACTTTCAGATGCAAAAGAAATTTTGCGGATTGGTCAATCCGTTCGCGAGATATGGCAGTTTGGAGGTAAGAAACGCTTGAGAAACTCAAAATTTTCACAGTTCTGATGCTCGAAACGAATAACTAGGACGGACTAGGGGAAAAGTACGCATACCGTTGTAATCGGGCGAGTTTCTACTTTCAGATGCAACAGAAATTTTGCGGATTGGTCAATCCGTTCGCGAGATATGGCAGTTTGGAGGTAAGAAACGGTTGAGAAACTCAAAATTTTCACAGTTCTGATGCTCGAAACGAATAACCAGAACGGCCTAGGGGAAAAGTACGCATACCGTTGTAATCGGGCGAGTTTCTACTTTCAGATGCAACAGAAATTTTGCGGATTGGTCAATCCGTTCGCGAGATATGGCAGTTTGGAGGTAAGAAACGGTTGAGAAACTCAAAATTTTCACAGTTCTGATGCTCGACAAGCATAACTAGAACGGACTTGGGGAAACGTACGCATACCGTTGTAATCGGGCGAGTTTCTACTTTCAGATGCAACAGAAATTTTGCGGATTGGTCAATCCGTTCGAGAGATATGGCAGTTTGGAGGCAAGAAACGGTCGAGAAACTCAAAATTATCACAGTTCTGATACTCGAAACGAATAACCAGAACGGCCTAGGGGAAAAGTACGCATACCGTTGTAATCGGGCGAGTTTCTACTTTCAGATGCAACAGAAATTTTGAGGATTGGTCAATCCGTTCGCGAGATATGGCAGTTTGTAGGTAAGAAACGCTTGAGAAACTCAAAATTTTCGCAGTTCTGATGCTCGAAACGAATAACTAGAACGGCCTAGGGGAAAAGTACGCATACCGTTGTAAGCGGGCTAGTTTCTACTTTCAGATGCAACAGAAATTTTGCGGATTAGTCAATCCGTTCGCGAGATATGGCAGTTTGTAGGTAAGAAACGCTTGAGAAACTCAAAATTTTCGCAGTTCTGATGCTCGAAACGAATAACTAGAACGGCCTAGGGGAAAAGTACGCATACCGTTGTAAGCGGGCGAGTTTCTACTTTCAGATGCAACAGAAATTTTGCGGATTAGTCAATCTGTTCGCGAGATACGGCAGTTTGGAGGTAAGAAACGCTTGAGAAACTCAAAATTTTCGCAGTTCTGATGCTCGACAAGCATAACTAGAACGGTCTAGGGGAAATGTACGCATACCGTTGCAATCGGGCGACTTTCAACTTTCAGATGCAACAGAAATTTTGTGGATTGGTCAATCCGTTCGCGAGATATGGCAGTTTGGAGGTAAGAAACGGTTGAGAAACTCAAAATTTTCACAGTTCTGATGCTCGACAAGCATAACTAGAACGGTCTAGGGGAAAAGTACGCATACCGTTGAAATCGGGCGAGTTTCTGCTTTCAGATGCAACAGGAATTTTGCGGATCGGTCAATCCGTTCGCGAGATATGGCAGTTTGGAGGTAAGCAACGCTTGAGAAACTCAAAATTTTCGAAGTTCTCATGCTCGAAACGAATAACTACAACGGCCTAGGGGAAAAGTACGCATACCGTTGTAATCGGGCGAGTTTCTACTTTCAGATGCAAAAGAAATTTTGCGGATTGGTCAATCCGTTCGCGAGATATGGCAGTTTGGAGGTAAGAAACGCTTGAGAAACTCAAAATTTTCACAGTTCTGATGCTCGAAACGAATAACTAGGACGGACTAGGGGAAAAGTACGCATACCGTTGTAATCGGGCGAGTTTCTACTTTCAGATGCAATAGAAATTTTGCGGATTGGTCAATCCGTTCGCGAGATATGGCAGTTTGGAGGTAAGAAACGGTTGAGAAACTCAAAATTTTCACAGTTCTGATGCTCGAAACGAATAACCAGAACGGCCTAGGGGAAAAGTACGCATACCGTTGTAATCGGGCGAGTTTCTACTGTCAGATGCAACAGAAATTTTGCGGATTGGTCAATCCGTTCGAGAGATATGGCAGTTTGGAGGCAAGAAACGGTCGAGAAACTCAAAATTATCACAGTTCTGATACTCGAAACGAATAACCAGAACGGCCTAGGGGAAAAGTACGCATACCGTTGTAATCGGGCGAGTTTCTACTTTCAGATGCAACAGAAATTTTGAGGATTGGTCAATCCGTTCGCGAGATATGGCAGTTTGTAGGTAAGAAACGCTTGAGAAACTCAAAATTTTCGCAGTTCTGATGCTCGAAACGAATAACTAGAACGGCCTAGGGGAAAAGTACGCATACCGTTGTAAGCGGGCGAGTTTCTACTTTCAGATGCAACAGAAATTTTGCGGATTAGTCAATCCGTTCGCGAGATATGGCAGTTTGTAGGTAAGAAACGCTTGAGAAACTCAAAATTTTCGCAGTTCTGATGCTCGAAACGAATAACTAGAACGGCCTAGGGGAAAAGTACGCATACCGTTGTAAGCGGGCGAGTTTCTACTTTCACATGCAACAGAAATTTTGCGGATTAGTCAATCCGTTCGCGAGATATGGCAGTTTGTAGGTAAGAAACGCTTGAGAAACTCAAAATTTTCGCAGTTCTGATGCTCGAAACGAATAACTAGAACGGCCTAGGGGAAAAGTACGCATACCGTTGTAAGCGGGCGAGTTTCTACTTTCAGATGCAACAGAAATTTTGCGGATTAGTCAATCTGTTCGCGAGATATGGCAGTTTGGAGGTAAGAAACGCTTGAGAAACTCAAAATTTTCGCAGTTCTGATGCTCGACAAGCATAACTAGAACGGTCTAGGGGAAATGTACGCATACCGTTGCAATCGGGCGACTTTCAACTTTCAGATGCAACAGAAATTTTGTGGATTGGTCAATCCGTTCGCGAGATATGGCAGTTTGGAGGTAAGAAACGGTTGAGAAACTCAAAATTTTCACAGTTCTGATGCTCGACAAGCATAACTAGAACGGTCTAGGGGAAAAGTACGCATACCGTTGAAATCGGGCGAGTTTCTGCTTTCAGATGCAACAGGAATTTTGCGGATCGGTCAATCCGTTCGCGAGATATGGCAGTTTGGAGGTAAGCAACGCTTGAGAAACTCAAAATTTTCGAAGTTCTCATGCTCGAAACGAATAACTACAACGGCCTAGGGGAAAAGTACGCATACCGTTGTAATCGGGCGAGTTTCTACTTTCAGATGCAAAAGAAATTTTGCGGATTGGTCAATCCGTTCGCGAGATATGGCAGTTTGGAGGTAAGAAACGCTTGAGAAACTCAAAATTTTCACAGTTCTGATGCTCGAAACGAATAACCAGAACGGCCTAGGGGAAAAGTACGCATACCGTTGTAATCGGGCGAGTTTCTACTGTCAGATGCAACAGAAATTTTGCGGATTGGTCAATCCGTTCGAGAGATATGGCACTTTGGAGGCAAGAAACGGTCGAGAAACTCAAAATTATCACAGTTCTGATACTCGAAACGAATAACCAGAACGGCCTAGGGGAAAAGTACGCATGCCGTTGTAATCGGGCGAGTTTCTACTTTCAGATGCAACAGAAATTTTGCGGATTGGTCAATCCGTTCGCGAGATATGGCAGTTTGGAGGTAAGAAACGGTTGAGAAACTCAAAATTTTCACAGTTCTGATGCTCGACAAGCATAACTAGAACGGACTTGGGGAAACGTACGCATACCGTTGTAATCGGGCGAGTTTCTACTTTCAGATGCAACAGAAATTTTGCGGATTGGTCAATCCGTTCGAGAGATATGGCAGTTTGGAGGCAAGAAACGGTCGAGAAACTCAAAATTATCACAGTTCTGATACTCGAAACGAATAACCAGAACGGCCTAGGGGAAAAGTACGCATACCGTTGTAATCGGGCGAGTTTCTACTTTCAGATGCAACAGAAATTTTGCGGATTGGTCAATCCGTTCGCGAGATATGGCAGTTTGTAGGTAAGAAACGCTTGAGAAACTCAAAATTTTCGCGGTTCTGATGCTCGAAACGAATAACTAGAACGGCCTAGGGGAAAAGTACGCATACCGTTGTAAGCGGGCGAGTTTCTACTTTCAGATGCAACAGAAATTTTGCGGATTAGTCAATCCGTTCGCGAGATATGGCAGTTTGTAGGTAAGAAACGCTTAAGAAACTCAAAATTTTCGCAGTTCTGATGCTCGAAACGAATAACTAGAACGGCCTAGGGGAAAAGTACGCATACCGTTGTAAGCGGGCGAGTTTCTACTTTCAGATGCAACAGAAATTTTGCGGATTAGTCAATCTGTTCGCGAGATATGGCAGTTTGGAGGTAAGAAACGCTTGAGAAACTCAAAATTTTCGCAGTTCTGATGCTCGACAAGCATAACTAGAACGGTCTAGGGGAAATGTACGCATACCGTTGCAATCGGGCGACTTTCAACTTTCAGATGCAACAGAAATTTTGTGGATTGGTCAATCCGTTCGCGAGATATGGCAGTTTGGAGGTAAGAAACGGTTGAGAAACTCAAAATTTTCACAGTTCTGATGCTCGACAAGCATAACTAGAACGGTCTAGGGGAAAAGTACGCATACCGTTGAAATCGGGCGAGTTTCTGCTTTCAGATGCAACAGGAATTTTGCGGATCGGTCAATCCGTTCGCGAGATATGGCAGTTTGGAGGTAAGCAACGCTTGAGAAACTCAAAATTTTCGAAGTTCTCATGCTCGAAACGAATAACTACAACGGCCTAGGGGAAAAGTACGCATACCGTTGTAATCGGGCGAGTTTCTACTTTCAGATGCAAAAGAAATTTTGCGGATTGGTCAATCCGTTCGCGAGATATGGCAGTTTGGAGGTAAGAAACGCTTGAGAAACTCAAAATTTTCACAGTTCTGATGCTCGAAACGAATAACTAGGACGGACTAGGGGAAAAGTACGCACACCGTTGTAATCGGGCGAGTTTCTACTTTCAGATGCAACAGAAATTTTGCGGATTGGTCAATCCGTTCGCGAGATATGGCAGTTTGGAGGTAAGAAACGGTTGAGAAACTCAAAATTTTCACAGTTCTGATGCTCGAAACGAATAACCAGAACGGCCTAGGGGAAAAGTACGCATACCGTTGTAATCGGGCGAGTTTCTACTTTCAGATGCAACAGAAATTTTGCGGATTGTTCAATCCGTTCGCGAGATATGGCAGTTTGGAGGTAAGAAACGGTTGAGAAACTCAAAATTTTCACAGTTCTGATGCTCGACAAGCATAACTAGAACGGACTTGGGGAAACGTACGCATACCGTTGTAATCGGGCGAGTTTCTACTTTCAGATGCAACAGAAATTTTGCGGATTGGTCAATCCGTTCGCGAGATATGGCAGTTTGGAGGTAAGAAACGGTTGAGAAACTCAAAATTTTCACAGTTCTGATGCTCGACAAGCATAACTAGAACGGACTTGGGGAAACGTACGCATACCGTTGTAATCGGGCGAGTTTCTACTTTCAGATGCAACAGATATTTTGCGGATTGGTCAATCCGTTCGAGAGATATGGCAGTTTGGACGCAAGAAACGGTCGAGAAACTCAAAATTATCACAGTTCTGATACTCGAAACGAATAACCAGAACGGCCTAGGGGAAAAGTACGCATACCGTTGTAATCGGGCGAGTTTCTACTTTCAGATGCAACAGAAATTTTGAGGATTGGTCAATCCGTTCGCGAGATATGGCAGTTTGTAGGTAAGAAACGCTTGAGAAACTCAAAATTTTCGCAGTTCTGATGCTCGAAACGAATAACTAGAACGGCCTAGGGGAAAAGTACGCATACCGTTGTAAGCGGGCTAGTTTCTACTTTCAGATGCAACAGAAATTTTGCGGATTAGTCAATCCGTTCGCGAGATATGGCAGTTTGTAGGTAAGAAACGCTTGAGAAACTCAAAATTTTCGCAGTTCTGATGCTCGAAACGAATAACTAGAACGGCCTAGGGGAAAAGTACGCATACCGTTGTAAGCGGGCGAGTTTCTACTTTCAGATGCAACAGAAATTTTGCGGATTAGTCAATCTGTTCGCGAGATATGGCAGTTTGGAGGTAAGAAACGCTTGAGAAACTCAAAATTTTCGCAGTTCTGATGCTCGACAAGCATAACTAGAACGGTCTAGGGGAAATGTACGCATACCGTTGCAATCGGGCGACTTTCAACTTTCAGATGCAACAGAAATTTTGTGGATTGGTCAATCCGTTCGCGAGATATGGCAGTTTGGAGGTAAGAAACGGTTGAGAAACTCAAAATTTTCACAGTTCTGATGCTCGACAAGCATAACTAGAACGGTCTAGGGGAAAAGTACGCATACCGTTGAAATCGGGCGAGTTTCTGCTTTCAGATGCAACAGGAATTTTGCGGATCGGTCAATCCGTTCGCGAGATATGGCAGTTTGGAGGTAAGCAACGCTTGAGAAACTCAAAATTTTCGAAGTTCTCATGCTCGAAACGAATAACTACAACGGCCTAGGGGAAAAGTACGCATACCGTTGTAATCGGGCGAGTTTCTACTTTCAGATGCAAAAGAAATTTTGCGGATTGGTCAATCCGTTCGCGAGATATGGCAGTTTGGAGGTAAGAAACGCTTGAGAAACTCAAAATTTTCACAGTTCTGATGCTCGAAACGAATAACTAGGACGGACTAGGGGAAAAGTACGCATACCGTTGTAATCGGGCGAGTTTCTACTTTCAGATGCAACAGAAATTTTGCGGATTGGTCAATCCGTTCGCGAGATATGGCAGTTTGGAGGTAAGAAACGGTTGAGAAACTCAAAATTTTCACAGTTCTGATGCTCGAAACGAATAACCAGAACGGCCTAGGGGAAAAGTACGCATACCGTTGTAATCGGGCGAGTTTCTACTGTCAGATGCAACAGAAATTTTGCGGATTGGTCAATCCGTTCGAGAGATATGGCAGTTTGGAGGCAAGAAACGGTCGAGAAACTCAAAATTATCACAGTTCTGATACTCGAAACGAATAACCAGAACGGCCTAGGGGAAAAGTACGCATACCGTTGTAATCGGGCGAGTTTCTACTTTCAGATGCAACAGAAATTTTGCGGATTGGTCAATCCGTTCGCGAGATATGGCAGTTTGTAGGTAAGAAACGCTTGAGAAACTCAAAATTTTCGCAGTTCTGATGCTCGAAACGAATAACTAGAACGGCCTAGGGGAAAAGTACTCATACCGTTGTAAGCGGGCGAGTTTCTACTTTCAGATGCAACAGAAATTTTGCGGATTAGTCAATCCGTTCGCGAGATATGGCAGTTTGTAGGTAAGAAACGCTTGAGAAACTCAAAATTTTCGCAGTTCTGATGCTCGAAACGAATAACTAGAACGGCCTAGGGGAAAAGTACGCATACCGTTGTAAGCGGGCGAGTTTCTACTTTCAGATGCAACAGAAATTTTGCGGATTAGTCAATCCGTTCGCGAGATATGGCAGTTTGTAGGTAAGAAACGCTTGAGAAACTCAAAATTTTCGCAGTTCTGATGCTCGAAACGAATAACTAGAACGGCCTAGGGGAAAAGTACGCATACCGTTGTAAGCGGGCGAGTTTCTACTTTCAGATGCAACAGAAATTTTGCGGATTAGTCAATCTGTTCGCGAGATATGGCAGTTTGGAGGTAAGAAACGCTTGAGAAACTCAAAATTTTCGCAGTTCTGATGCTCGACAAGCATAACTAGAACGGTCTAGGGGAAATGTACGCATACCGTTGCAATCGGGCGACTTTCAACTTTCAGATGCAACAGAAATTTTGTGGATTGGTCAATCCGTTCGCGAGATATGGCAGTTTGGAGGTAAGAAACGGTTGAGAAACTCAAAATTTTCACAGTTCTGATGCTCGACAAGCATAACTAGAACGGTCTAGGGGAAAAGTACGCATACCGTTGAAATCGGGCGAGTTTCTGCTTTCAGATGCAACAGGAATTTTGCGGATCGGTCAATCCGTTCGCGAGATATGGCAGTTTGGAGGTAAGCAACGCTTGAGAAACTCAAAATTTTCGAAGTTCTCATGCTCGAAACGAATAACTACAACGGCCTAGGGGAAAAGTACGCATACCGTTGTAATCGGGCGAGTTTCTACTTTCAGATGCAAAAGAAATTTTGCGGACTGGTCAATCCGTTCGCGAGATATGGCAATTTGGAGGTAAGAAACGGTTGAGAAACTCAAAATTTTCACAGTTCTGATGCTCGAAACGAATAACCAGAACGGCCTAGGGGAAAAGTACGCATGCCGTTGTAATCGGGCGAGTTTCTACTTTCAGATGCAACAGAAATTTTGCGGATTGGTCAATCCGTTCGCGAGATATGGCAGTTTGGAGGTAAGAAACGGTTGAGAAACTCAAAATTTTCACAGTTCTGATGCTCGACAAGCATAACTAGAACGGACTTGGGGAAACGTACGCATACCGTTGTAATCGGGCGAGTTTCTACTTTCAGATGCAACAGAAATTTTGCGGATTGGTCAATCCGTTCGAGAGATATGGCAGTTTGGAGGCAAGAAACGGTCGAGAAACTCAAAATTATCACAGTTCTGATACTCGAAACGAATAACTAGAACGGCCTAGGGGAAAAGTACGCATACCGTTGTAAGCGGGCGAGTTTCTACTTTCAGATGCAACAGAAATTTTGCGGATTAGTCAATCTGTTCGCGAGATATGGCAGTTTGGAGGTAAGAAACGCTTGAGAAACTCAAAATTTTCGCAGTTCTGATGCTCGACAAGCATAACTAGAACGGTCTAGGGGAAATGTACGCATACCGTTGCAATCGGGCGACTTTCAACTTTCAGATGCAACAGAAATTTTGTGGATTGGTCAATCCGTTCGCGAGATATGGCAGTTTGGAGGTAAGAAACGGTTGAGAAACTCAAAATTTTCACAGTTCTGATGCTCGACAAGCATAACTAGAACGGTCTAGGGGAAAAGTACGCATACCGTTGAAATCGGGCGAGTTTCTGCTTTCAGATGCAACAGGAATTTTGCGGATCGGTCAATCCGTTCGCGAGATATGGCAGTTTGGAGGTAAGCAACGCTTGAGAAACTCAAAATTTTCGAAGTTCTCATGCTCGAAACGAATAACTACAACGGCCTAGGGGAAAAGTACGCATACCGTTGTAATCGGGCGAGTTTCTACTTTCAGATGCAAAAGAAATTTTGCGGATTGGTCAATCCGTTCGCGAGATATGGCAGTTTGGAGGTAAGAAACGCTTGAGAAACTCAAAATTTTCACAGTTCTGATGCTCGAAACGAATAACTAGGACGGACTAGGGGAAAAGTACGCATACCGTTGTAATCGGGCGAGTTTCTACTTTCAGATGCAACAGAAATTTTGCGGATTGGTCAATCCGTTCGCGAGATATGGCAGTTTGGAGGTAAGAAACGGTTGAGAAACTCAAAATTTTCACAGTTCTGATGCTCGAAACGAATAACCAGAACGGCCTAGGGGAAAAGTACGCATACCGTTGTAATCGGGCGAGTTTCTACTTTCAGATGCAACAGAAATTTTGCGGATTGGTCAATCCGTTCGCGAGATATGGCAGTTTGGAGGTAAGAAACGGTTGAGAAACTCAAAATTTTCACAGTTCTGATGCTCGACAAGCATAACTAGAACGGACTTGGGGAAACGTACGCATACCGTTGTAATCGGGCGAGTTTCTACTTTCAGATGCAACAGAAATTTTGCGGATTGGTCAATCCGTTCGAGAGATATGGCAGTTTGGAGGCAAGAAACGGTCGAGAAACTCAAAATTATCACAGTTCTGATACTCGAAACGAATAACCAGAACGGCCTAGGGGAAAAGTACGCATACCGTTGTAATCGGGCGAGTTTCTACTTTCAGATGCAACAGAAATTTTGAGGATTGGTCAATCCGTTCGCGAGATATGGCAGTTTGTAGGTAAGAAACGCTTGAGAAACTCAAAATTTTCGCAGTTCTGATGCTCGAAACGAATAACTAGAACGGCCTAGGGGAAAAGTACGCATACCGTTGTAAGCGGGCTAGTTTCTACTTTCAGATGCAACAGAAATTTTGCGGATTAGTCAATCCGTTCGCGAGATATGGCAGTTTGTAGGTAAGAAACGCTTGAGAAACTCAAAATTTTCGCAGTTCTGATGCTCGAAACGAATAACTAGAACGGCCTAGGGGAAAAGTACGCATACCGTTGTAAGCGGGCGAGTTTCTACTTTCAGATGCAACAGAAATTTTGCGGATTAGTCAATCTGTTCGCGAGATATGGCAGTTTGGAGGTAAGAAACGCTTGAGAAACTCAAAATTTTCGCAGTTCTGATGCTCGACAAGCATAACTAGAACGGTCTAGGGGAAATGTACGCATACCGTTGCAATCGGGCGACTTTCAACTTTCAGATGCAACAGAAATTTTGTGGATTGGTCAATCCGTTCGCGAGATATGGCAGTTTGGAGGTAAGAAACGGTTGAGAAACTCAAAATTTTCACAGTTCTGATGCTCGACAAGCATAACTAGAACGGTCTAGGGGAAAAGTACGCATACCGTTGAAATCGGGCGAGTTTCTGCTTTCAGATGCAACAGGAATTTTGCGGATCGGTCAATCCGTTCGCGAGATATGGCAGTTTGGAGGTAAGCAACGCTTGAGAAACTCAAAATTTTCGAAGTTCTCATGCTCGAAACGAATAACTACAACGGCCTAGGGGAAAAGTACGCATACCGTTGTAATCGGGCGAGTTTCTACTTTCAGATGCAAAAGAAATTTTGCGGATTGGTCAATCCGTTCGCGAGATATGGCAGTTTGGAGGTAAGAAACGCTTGAGAAACTCAAAATTTTCACAGTTCTGATGCTCGAAACGAATAACTAGGACGGACTAGGGGAAAAGTACGCATACCGTTGTAATCGGGCGAGTTTCTACTTTCAGATGCAATAGAAATTTTGCGGATTGGTCAATCCGTTCGCGAGATATGGCAGTTTGGAGGTAAGAAACGGTTGAGAAACTCAAAATTTTCACAGTTCTGATGCTCGAAACGAATAACCAGAACGGCCTAGGGGAAAAGTACGCATACCGTTGTAATCGGGCGAGTTTCTACTGTCAGATGCAACAGAAATTTTGCGGATTGGTCAATCCGTTCGAGAGATATGGCAGTTTGGAGGCAAGAAACGGTCGAGAAACTCAAAATTATCACAGTTCTGATACTCGAAACGAATAACCAGAACGGCCTAGGGGAAAAGTACGCATACCGTTGTAATCGGGCGAGTTTCTACTTTCAGATGCAACAGAAATTTTGAGGATTGGTCAATCCGTTCGCGAGATATGGCAGTTTGTAGGTAAGAAACGCTTGAGAAACTCAAAATTTTCGCAGTTCTGATGCTCGAAACGAATAACTAGAACGGCCTAGGGGAAAAGTACGCATACCGTTGTAAGCGGGCGAGTTTCTACTTTCAGATGCAACAGAAATTTTGCGGATTAGTCAATCCGTTCGCGAGATATGGCAGTTTGTAGGTAAGAAACGCTTGAGAAACTCAAAATTTTCGCAGTTCTGATGCTCGAAACGAATAACTAGAACGGCCTAGGGGAAAAGTACGCATACCGTTGTAAGCGGGCGAGTTTCTACTTTCACATGCAACAGAAATTTTGCGGATTAGTCAATCCGTTCGCGAGATATGGCAGTTTGTAGGTAAGAAACGCTTGAGAAACTCAAAATTTTCGCAGTTCTGATGCTCGAAACGAATAACTAGAACGGCCTAGGGGAAAAGTACGCATACCGTTGTAAGCGGGCGAGTTTCTACTTTCAGATGCAACAGAAATTTTGCGGATTAGTCAATCTGTTCGCGAGATATGGCAGTTTGGAGGTAAGAAACGCTTGAGAAACTCAAAATTTTCGCAGTTCTGATGCTCGACAAGCATAACTAGAACGGTCTAGGGGAAATGTACGCATACCGTTGCAATCGGGCGACTTTCAACTTTCAGATGCAACAGAAATTTTGTGGATTGGTCAATCCGTTCGCGAGATATGGCAGTTTGGAGGTAAGCAACGCTTGAGAAACTCAAAATTTTCGAAGTTCTCATGCTCGAAACGAATAACTACAACGGCCTAGGGGAAAAGTACGCATACCGTTGTAATCGGGCGAGTTTCTACTTTCAGATGCAAAAGAAATTTTGCGGATTGGTCAATCCGTTCGCGAGATATGGCAGTTTGGAGGTAAGAAACGCTTGAGAAACTCAAAATTTTCACAGTTCTGATGCTCGAAACGAATAACCAGAACGGCCTAGGGGAAAAGTACGCATACCGTTGTAATCGGGCGAGTTTCTACTGTCAGATGCAACAGAAATTTTGCGGATTGGTCAATCCGTTCGAGAGATATGGCAGTTTGGAGGCAAGAAACGGTCGAGAAACTCAAAATTATCACAGTTCTGATACTCGAAACGAATAACCAGAACGGCCTAGGGGAAAAGTACGCATGCCGTTGTAATCGGGCGAGTTTCTACTTTCAGATGCAACAGAAATTTTGCGGATTGGTCAATCCGTTCGCGAGATATGGCAGTTTGGAGGTAAGAAACGGTTGAGAAACTCAAAATTTTCACAGTTCTGATGCTCGACAAGCATAACTAGAACGGACTTGGGGAAACGTACGCATACCGTTGTAATCGGGCGAGTTTCTACTTTCAGATGCAACAGAAATTTTGCGGATTGGTCAATCCGTTCGAGAGATATGGCAGTTTGGAGGCAAGAAACGGTCGAGAAACTCAAAATTATCACAGTTCTGATACTCGAAACGAATAACCAGAACGGCCTAGGGGAAAAGTACGCATACCGTTGTAATCGGGCGAGTTTCTACTTTCAGATGCAACAGAAATTTTGCGGATTGGTCAATCCGTTCGCGAGATATGGCAGTTTGTAGGTAAGAAACGCTTGAGAAACTCAAAATTTTCGCGGTTCTGATGCTCGAAACGAATAACTAGAATGGCCTAGGGGAAAAGTACGCATACCGTTGTAAGCGGGCGAGTTTCTACTTTCAGATGCAACAGAAATTTTGCGGATTAGTCAATCTGTTCGCGAGATATGGCAGTTTGGAGGTAAGAAACGCTTGAGAAACTCAAAATTTTCGCAGTTCTGATGCTCGACAAGCATAACTAGAACGGTCTAGGGGAAATGTACGCATACCGTTGCAATCGGGCGACTTTCAACTTTCAGATGCAACAGAAATTTTGTGGATTGGTCAATCCGTTCGCGAGATATGGCAGTTTGGAGGTAAGAAACGGTTGAGAAACTCAAAATTTTCACAGTTCTGATGCTCGACAAGCATAACTAGAACGGTCTAGGGGAAAAGTACGCATACCGTTGAAATCGGGCGAGTTTCTGCTTTCAGATGCAACAGGAATTTTGCGGATCGGTCAATCCGTTCGCGAGATATGGCAGTTTGGAGGTAAGCAACGCTTGAGAAACTCAAAATTTTCGAAGTTCTCATGCTCGAAACGAATAACTACAACGGCCTAGGGGAAAAGTACGCATACCGTTGTAATCGGGCGAGTTTCTACTTTCAGATGCAAAAGAAATTTTGCGGATTGGTCAATCCGTTCGCGAGATATGGCAGTTTGGAGGTAAGAAACGCTTGAGAAACTCAAAATTTTCACAGTTCTGATGCTCGAAACGAATAACTAGGACGGACTAGGGGAAAAGTACGCACACCGTTGTAATCGGGCGAGTTTCTACTTTCAGATGCAACAGAAATTTTGCGGATTGGTCAATCCGTTCGCGAGATATGGCAGTTTGGAGGTAAGAAACGGTTGAGAAACTCAAAATTTTCACAGTTCTGATGCTCGAAACGAATAACCAGAACGGCCTAGGGGAAAAGTACGCATACCGTTGTAATCGGGCGAGTTTCTACTTTCAGATGCAACAGAAATTTTGCGGATTGTTCAATCCGTTCGCGAGATATGGCAGTTTGGAGGTAAGAAACGGTTGAGAAACTCAAAATTTTCACAGTTCTGATGCTCGACAAGCATAACTAGAACGGACTTGGGGAAACGTACGCATACCGTTGTAATCGGGCGAGTTTCTACTTTCAGATGCAACAGAAATTTTGCGGATTGGTCAATCCGTTCGCGAGATATGGCAGTTTGGAGGTAAGAAACGGTTGAGAAACTCAAAATTTTCACAGTTCTGATGCTCGACAAGCATAACTAGAACGGACTTGGGGAAACGTACGCATACCGTTGTAATCGGGCGAGTTTCTACTTTCAGATGCAACAGAAATTTTGCGGATTGGTCAATCCGTTCGAGAGATATGGCAGTTTGGAGGCAAGAAACGGTCGAGAAACTCAAAATTATCACAGTTCTGATACTCGAAACGAATAACCAGAACGGCCTAGGGGAAAAGTACGCATACCGTTGTAATCGGGCGAGTTTCTACTTTCAGATGCAACAGAAATTTTGAGGATTGGTCAATCCGTTCGCGAGATATGGCAGTTTGTAGGTAAGAAACGCTTGAGAAACTCAAAATTTTCGCAGTTCTGATGCTCGAAACGAATAACTAGAACGGCCTAGGGGAAAAGTACGCATACCGTTGTAAGCGGGCTAGTTTCTACTTTCAGATGCAACAGAAATTTTGCGGATTAGTCAATCCGTTCGCGAGATATGGCAGTTTGTAGGTAAGAAACGCTTGAGAAACTCAAAATTTTCGCAGTTCTGATGCTCGAAACGAATAACTAGAACGGCCTAGGGGAAAAGTACGCATACCGTTGTAAGCGGGCGAGTTTCTACTTTCAGATGCAACAGAAATTTTGCGGATTAGTCAATCTGTTCGCGAGATATGGCAGTTTGGAGGTAAGAAACGCTTGAGAAACTCAAAATTTTCGCAGTTCTGATGCTCGACAAGCATAACTAGAACGGTCTAGGGGAAATGTACGCATACCGTTGCAATCGGGCGACTTTCAACTTTCAGATGCAACAGAAATTTTGTGGATTGGTCAATCCGTTCGCGAGATATGGCAGTTTGGAGGTAAGAAACGGTTGAGAAACTCAAAATTTTCACAGTTCTGATGCTCGACAAGCATAACTAGAACGGTCTAGGGGAAAAGTACGCATACCGTTGAAATCGGGCGAGTTTCTGCTTTCAGATGCAACAGGAATTTTGCGGATCGGTCAATCCGTTCGCGAGATATGGCAGTTTGGAGGTAAGCAACGCTTGAGAAACTCAAAATTTTCGAAGTTCTCATGCTCGAAACGAATAACTACAACGGCCTAGGGGAAAAGTACGCATACCGTTGTAATCGGGCGAGTTTCTACTTTCAGATGCAAAAGAAATTTTGCGGATTGGTCAATCCGTTCGCGAGATATGGCAGTTTGGAGGTAAGAAACGCTTGAGAAACTCAAAATTTTCACAGTTCTGATGCTCGAAACGAATAACTAGGACGGACTAGGGGAAAAGTACGCATACCGTTGTAATCGGGCGAGTTTCTACTTTCAGATGCAACAGAAATTTTGCGGATTGGTCAATCCGTTCGCGAGATATGGCAGTTTGGAGGTAAGAAACGGTTGAGAAACTCAAAATTTTCACAGTTCTGATGCTCGAAACGAATAACCAGAACGGCCTAGGGGAAAAGTACGCATACCGTTGTAATCGGGCGAGTTTCTACTGTCAGATGCAACAGAAATTTTGCGGATTGGTCAATCCGTTCGAGAGATATGGCAGTTTGGAGGCAAGAAACGGTCGAGAAACTCAAAATTATCACAGTTCTGATACTCGAAACGAATAACCAGAACGGCCTAGGGGAAAAGTACGCATACCGTTGTAATCGGGCGAGTTTCTACTTTCAGATGCAACAGAAATTTTGCGGATTGGTCAATCCGTTCGCGAGATATGGCAGTTTGTAGGTAAGAAACGCTTGAGAAACTCAAAATTTTCGCAGTTCTGATGCTCGAAACGAATAACTAGAACGGCCTAGGGGAAAAGTACGCATACCGTTGTAAGCGGGCGAGTTTCTACTTTCAGATGCAACAGAAATTTTGCGGATTAGTCAATCCGTTCGCGAGATATGGCAGTTTGTAGGTAAGAAACGCTTGAGAAACTCAAAATTTTCGCAGTTCTGATGCTCGAAACGAATAACTAGAACGGCCTAGGGGAAAAGTACGCATACCGTTGTAAGCGGGCGAGTTTCTACTTTCAGATGCAACAGAAATTTTGCGGATTAGTCAATCCGTTCGCGAGATATGGCAGTTTGTAGGTAAGAAACGCTTGAGAAACTCAAAATTTTCGCAGTTCTGATGCTCGAAACGAATAACTAGAACGGCCTAGGGGAAAAGTACGCATACCGTTGTAAGCGGGCGAGTTTCTACTTTCAGATGCAACAGAAATTTTGCGGATTAGTCAATCTGTTCGCGAGATATGGCAGTTTGGAGGTAAGAAACGCTTGAGAAACTCAAAATTTTCGCAGTTCTGATGCTCGACAAGCATAACTAGAACGGTCTAGGGGAAATGTACGCATACCGTTGCAATCGGGCGACTTTCAACTTTCAGATGCAACAGAAATTTTGTGGATTGGTCAATCCGTTCGCGAGATATGGCAGTTTGGAGGTAAGAAACGGTTGAGAAACTCAAAATTTTCACAGTTCTGATGCTCGACAAGCATAACTAGAACGGTCTAGGGGAAAAGTACGCATACCGTTGAAATCGGGCGAGTTTCTGCTTTCAGATGCAACAGGAATTTTGCGGATCGGTCAATCCGTTCGCGAGATATGGCAGTTTGGAGGTAAGCAACGCTTGAGAAACTCAAAATTTTCGAAGTTCTCATGCTCGAAACGAATAACTACAACGGCCTAGGGGAAAAGTACGCATACCGTTGTAATCGGGCGAGTTTCTACTTTCAGATGCAAAAGAAATTTTGCGGATTGGTCAATCCGTTCGCGAGATATGGCAGTTTGGAGGTAAGAAACGCTTGAGAAACTCAAAATTTTCACAGTTCTGATGCTCGAAACGAATAACCAGAACGGCCTAGGGGAAAAGTACGCATACCGTTGTAATCGGGCGAGTTTCTACTGTCAGATGCAACAGAAATTTTGCGGATTGGTCAATCCGTTCGAGAGATATGGCAGTTTGGAGGCAAGAAACGGTCGAGAAACTCAAAATTATCACAGTTCTGATACTCGAAACGAATAACCAGAACGGCCTAGGGGAAAAGTACGCATACCGTTGTAATCGGGCGAGTTTCTACTTTCAGATGCAACAGAAATTTTGAGGATTGGTCAATCCGTTCGCGAGATATGGCAGTTTGTAGGTAAGAAACGCTTGAGAAACTCAAAATTTTCGCAGTTCTGATGCTCGAAACGAATAACTAGAACGGCCTAGGGGAAAAGTACGCATACCGTTGTAAGCGGGCGAGTTTCTACTTTCAGATGCAACAGAAATTTTGCGGATTAGTCAATCCGTTCGCGAGATATGGCAGTTTGTAGGTAAGAAACGCTTGAGAAACTCAAAATTTTCGCAGTTCTGATGCTCGAAACGAATAACTAGAACGGCCTAGGGGAAAAGTACGCATACCGTTGTAAGCGGGCGAGTTTCTACTTTCAGATGCAACAGAAATTTTGCGGATTAGTCAATCCGTTCGCGAGATATGGCAGTTTGTAGGTAAGAAACGCTTGAGAAACTCAAAATTTTCGCAGTTATGATGCTCGAAACGAATAACTAGAACGGCCTAGGGGAAAAGTACGCATACCGTTGTAAGCGGGCGAGTTTCTACTTTCAGATGCAACAGAAATTTTGCGGATTAGTCAATCTGTTCGCGAGATATGGCAGTTTGGAGGTAAGAAACGCTTGAGAAACTCAAAATTTTCGCAGTTCTGATGCTCGACAAGCATAACTAGAACGGTCTAGGGGAAATGTACGCATACCGTTGCAATCGGGCGACTTTCAACTTTCAGATGCAACAGAAATTTTGTGGATTGGTCAATCCGTTCGCGAGATATGGCAGTTTGGAGGTAAGAAACGGTTGAGAAACTCAAAATTTTCACAGTTCTGATGCTCGACAAGCATAACTAGAACGGTCTAGGGGAAAAGTACGCATACCGTTGAAATCGGGCGAGTTTCTGCTTTCAGATGCAACAGGAATTTTGCGGATCGGTCAATCCGTTCGCGAGATATGGCAGTTTGGAGGTAAGCAACGCTTGAGAAACTCAAAATTTTCGAAGTTCTCATGCTCGAAACGAATAACTACAACGGCCTAGGGGAAAAGTACGCATACCGTTGTAATCGGGCGAGTTTCTACTTTCAGATGCAAAAGAAATTTTGCGGATTGGTCAATCCGTTCGCGAGATATGGCAGTTTGGAGGTAAGAAACGCTTGAGAAACTCAAAATTTTCACAGTTCTGATGCTCGAAACGAATAACTAGGACGGACTAGGGGAAAAGTACGCATACCGTTGTAATCGGGCGAGTTTCTACTTTTCAGATGCAACAGAAATTTTGCGGATTGGTCAATCCGTTCGCGAGATATGGCAGTTTGGAGGTAAGAAACGGTTGAGAAACTCAAAATTTTCACAGTTCTGATGCTCGAAACGAATAACCAGAACGGCCTAGGGGAAAAGTACGCATACCGTTGTAATCGGGCGAGTTTCTACTTTCAGATGCAACAGAAATTTTGCGGATTGGTCAATCCGTTCGCGAGATATGGCAGTTTGGAGGTAAGAAACGGTTGAGAAACTCAAAATTTTCACAGTTCTGATGCTCGACAAGCATAACTAGAACGGACTTGGGGAAACGTACGCATACCGTTGTAATCGGGCGAGTTTCTACTTTCAGATGCAACAGAAATTTTGTGGATTGGTCAATCCGTTCGAGAGATATGGCAGTTTGGAGGCAAGAAACGGTCGAGAAACTCAAAATTATCACAGTTCTGATACTCGAAACGAATAACCAGAACGGCCTAGGGGAAAAGTACGCATACCGTTGTAATCGGGCGAGTTTCTACTTTCAGATGCAACAGAAATTTTGAGGATTGGTCAATCCGTTCGCGAGATATGGCAGTTTGTAGGTAAGAAACGCTTGAGAAACTCAAAATTTTCGCAGTTCTGATGCTCGAAACGAATAACTAGAACGGCCTAGGGGAAAAGTACGCATACCGTTGTAAGCGGGCGAGTTTCTACTTTCAGATGCAACAGAAATTTTGCGGATTAGTCAATCCGTTCGCGAGATATGGCAGTTTGTAGGTAAGAAACGCTTGAGAAACTCAAAATTTTCGCAGTTCTGATGCTCGAAACGAATAACTAGAACGGCCTAGGGGAAAAGTACGCATACCGTTGTAAGCGGGCGAGTTTCTACTTTCAGATGCAACAGAAATTTTGCGGATTAGTCAATCCGTTCGCGAGATATGGCAGTTTGTAGGTAAGAAACGCTTGAGAAACTCAAAATTTTCGCAGTTCTGATGCTCGAAACGAATAACTAGAACGGCCTAGGGGAAAAGTACGCATACCGTTGTAAGCGGGCGAGTTTCTACTTTCAGATGCAACAGAAATTTTGCGGATTAGTCAATCTGTTCGCGAGATATGGCAGTTTGGAGGTAAGAAACGCTTGAGAAACTCAAAATTTTCGCAGTTCTGATGCTCGACAAGCATAACTAGAACGGTCTAGGGGAAATGTACGCATACCGTTGCAATCGGGCGACTTTCAACTTTCAGATGCAACAGAAATTTTGTGGATTGGTCAATCCGTTCGCGAGATATGGCAGTTTGGAGGTAAGAAACGGTTGAGAAACTCAAAATTTTCACAGTTCTGATGCTCGACAAGCATAACTAGAACGGTCTAGGGGAAAAGTACGCATACCGTTGAAATCGGGCGAGTTTCTGCTTTCAGATGCAACAGGAATTTTGCGGATCGGTCAATCCGTTCGCGAGATATGGCAGTTTGGAGGTAAGCAACGCTTGAGAAACTCAAAATTTTCGAAGTTCTCATGCTCGAAACGAATAACTACAACGGCCTAGGGGAAAAGTACGCATACCGTTGTAATCGGGCGAGTTTCTACTTTCAGATGCAAAAGAAATTTTGCGGATTGGTCAATCCGTTCGCGAGATATGGCAGTTTGGAGGTAAGAAACGCTTGAGAAACTCAAAATTTTCACAGTTCTGATGCTCGAAACGAATAACTAGGACGGACTAGGGGAAAAGTACGCATGCCGTTGTAATCGGGCGAGTTTCTACTGTCAGATGCAACAGAAATTTTGCGGATTAGTCAATCCGTTCGCGAGATATGGCAGTTTGGAGGAAAGAAACGCTTGAGAAACTCAAAATTTTCGCAGTTCTGATGCTCGACAAGCATAACTAGAACGGTCTAGGGGAAAAGTACGCATACCGTTGCAATCGGGCGACTTTCAACTTTCAGATGCAACAGAAATTTTGTGGATTGGTCAATCCGTTCGCGAGATATGGCAGTTTGGAGGTAAGAAACGGTTGAGAAACTCAAAATTTTCACAGTTCTGATGCTCGACAAGCATAACTAGAACGGTCTAGGGGAAAAGTACGCATACCGTTGAAATCGGGCGAGTTTCTGCTTTCAGATGCAACAGGAATTTTGCGGATCGGTCAATCCGTTCGCGAGATATGGCAGTTTGGAGGTAAGCAACGCTTGAGAAACTCAAAATTTTCGAAGTTCTCATGCTCGAAACGAATAACTACAACGGCCTAGGGGAAAAGTACGCATACCGTTGTAATCGGGCGAGTTTCTACTTTCAGATGCAAAAGAAATTTTGCGGATTGGTCAATCCGTTCGCGAGATATGGCAGTTTGGAGGTAAGAAACGCTTGAGAAACTCAAAATTTTCACAGTTCTGATGCTCGAAACGAATAACTAGGACGGACTAGGGGAAAAGTACGCATACCGTTGTAATCGGGCGAGTTTCTACTTTCAGATGCAACAGAAATTTTGCGGATTGGTCAATCCGTTCGCGAGATATGGCAGTTTGGAGGTAAGAAACGGTTGAGAAACTCAAAATTTTCACAGTTCTGATGCTCGAAACGAATAACCAGAACGGCCTAGGGGAAAAGTACGCATACCGTTGTAATCGGGCGAGTTTCTACTTTCAGATGCAACAGAAATTTTGCGGATTGGTCAATCCGTTCGCGAGATATGGCAGTTTGGAGGTAAGAAACGGTTGAGAAACTCAAAATTTTCACAGTTCTGATGCTCGACAAGCATAACTAGAACGGACTTGGGGAAACGTACGCATACCGTTGTAATCGGGCGAGTTTCTACTTTCAGATGCAACAGAAATTTTGTGGATCGGTCAATCCGTTCTAGAGATATGGCAGTTTGGAGGCAAGAAACGGTCGAGAAACTCAAAATTATCACAGTTCTGATACTCGAAACGAATAACCAGAACGGCCTAGGGGAAAAGTACGCATACCGTTGTAATCGGGCGAGTTTCTACTTTCAGATGCAACAGAAATTTTGAGGATTGGTCAATCCGTTCGCGAGATATGGCAGTTTGTAAGTAAGAAACGCTTGAGAAACTCAAAATTTTCGCAGTTCTGATGCTCGAAACGAATAACTAGAACGGCCTAGGGGAAAAGTACGCATACCGTTGTAAGCGGGCGAGTTTCTACTTTCAGATGCAACAGAAATTTTGCGGATTAGTCAATCCGTTCGCGAGATATGGCAGTTTGTAGGTAAGAAACGCTTGAGAAACTCAAAATTTTCGCAGTTCTGATGCTCGAAACGAATAACTAGAACGGCCTAGGGGAAAAGTACGCATACCGTTGTAAGCGGGCGAGTTTCTACTTTCAGATGCAACAGAAATTTTGCGGATTAGTCAATCTGTTCGCGAGATATGGCAGTTTGTAGGTAAGAAACGCTTGAGAAACTCAAAATTTTCGCAGTTCCGATGCTCGACAAGCATAACTAGAACGGTCTAGGGGAAATGTACGCATACCGTTGCAATCGGGCGACTTTCAACTTTCAGATGCAACAGAAATTTTGTGGATTGGTCAATCCGTTCGCGAGATATGGCAGTTTGGAGGTAAGAAACGGTTGAGAAACTCAAAATTTTCACAGTTCTGATGCTCGACAAGCATAACTAGAACGGTCTAGGGGAAAAGTACGCATACCGTTGAAATCGGGCGAGTTTCTGCTTTCAGATGCAACAGGAATTTTGCGGATCGGTCAATCCGTTCGCGAGATATGGCAGTTTGGTGGTAAGCAACGCTTGAGAAACTCAAAATTTTCGAAGTTCTCATGCTCGAAACGAATAACTACAACGGCCTAGGGGAAAAGTACGCATACCGTTGTAATTGGGCGAGTTTCTACTTTCAGATGCAAAAGAAATTTTGCGGATTGGTCAATCCGTTCGCGAGATATGGCAGTTTGGAGGTAAGAAACGCTTGAGAAACTCAAAATTTTCACAGTTCTGATGCTCGAAACGAATAACTAGGACGGACTAGGGGAAAAGTACGCATACCGTTGTAATCGGGCGAGTTTCTACTTTCAGATGCAACAGAAATTTTGCGGATTGGTCAATCCGTTCGCGAGATATGGCAGTTTGGAGGTAAGAAACGGTTGAGAAACTCAAAATTTTCACAGTTCTGATGCTCGAAACGAATAACCAGAACGGCCTAGGGGAAAAGTACGCATACCGTTGTAATCGGGCGAGTTTCTACTTTCAGATGCAACAGAAATTTTGCGGATTGGTCAATCCGTTCGCGAGATATGGCAGTTTGGAGGTAAGAAACGGTTGAGAAACTCAAAATTTTCACAGTTCTGATGCTCGACAAGCATAACTAGAACGGACTTGGGGAAACGTACGCATACCGTTGTAATCGGGCGAGTTTCTACTTTCAGATGCAACAGAAATTTTGCGGATTGGTCAATCCGTTCGAGAGATATGGCAGTTTGGAGGCAAGAAACGGTCGAGAAACTCAAAATTATCACAGTTCTGATACTCGAAACGAATAACCAGAACGGCCTAGGGGAAAAGTACGCATACCGTTGTAATCGGGCGAGTTTCTACTTTCAGATGCAACAGAAATTTTGAGGATTGGTCAATCCGTTCGCGAGATATGGCAGTTTGTAGGTAAGAAACGCTTGAGAAACTCAAAATTTTCGCAGTTCTGATGCTCGAAACAAATAACTAGAACGGCCTAGGGGAAAAGTACGCATACCGTTGTAAGCGGGCGAGTTTCTACTTTCAGATGCAACAGAAATTTTGCGGATTAGTCAATCCGTTCGCGAGATATGGCAGTTTGTAGGTAAGAAACGCTTGAGAAACTCAAAATTTTCACAGTTCTGATGCTCGACAAGCATAACTAGAACGGTCTAGGGGAAAAGTACGCATACCGTTGAAATCGGGCGAGTTTCTACTTTCAGATGCAACAGGAATTTTGCGGATCGGTCAATCCGTTCGCGAGATATGGCAGTTTGGAGGTAAGCAACGCTTGAGAAACTCAAAATTTTCGAAGTTCTCATGCTCGAAACGAATAACTACAACGGCCTAGGGGAAAAGTACGCATACCGTTGTAATCGGGCGAGTTTCTACTTTCAGATGCAAAAGAAATTTTGCGGATTGGTCAATCCGTTCGCGAGATATGGCAGTTTGGAGGTAAGAAACGCTTGAGAAACTCAAAATTTTCACAGTTCTGATGCTCGAAACGAATAACTAGAACGGACTAGGGGAGAAGTACGCATACCGTTGTAATCGGGCGAGTTTCTACTTTCAGATGCAACAGAAATTTTGCGGATTGGTCAATCCGTTCGCGAGATATGGCAGTTTGGAGGTAAGAAACGGTTGAGAAACTCAAAATTTTCACAGTTCTGATGCTCGAAACGTATAACCAGAACGGCCTAGGGGAAAAGTACGCATACCGTTGTAATCGGGCGAGTTTCTACTTTCAGATGCAACAGAAATTTTGCGGATTGGTCAATCCGTTCGCGAGATATGGCAGTTTGGAGGTAAGAAACGGTTGAGAAACTCAAAATTTTCACAGTTCTGATGCTCGACAAGCATAACTAGAACGGTCTAGGGGAAAAGTACGCATACCGTTGTAATCGGGCGAGTTTCTACTTTCAGATGCAACAGGAATTTTGCGGATCGGTCAATCCGTTCGCGAGATATGGCAGTTTGGAGGTAAGCAACGCTTGAGAAACTCAAAATTTTCGAAGTTCTCATGCTCGAAACGAATAACTACAACGGCCTAGGGGAAAAGTACGCATACCGTTGTAATCGGGCGAGTTTCTACTTTCAGATGCAACAGAAATTTTGCGGATTGGTCAATCCGTTCGCGAGATATGGCAGTTTGGAGGTAAGAAACGCTTGAGAAACTCAAAATTTTCACAGTTCTGATGCTCGAAACGAATAACTAGAACGGACTAGGGGAAAAGTACGCATACCGTTGTAATCGGGCGAGTTTCTACTTTCAGATGCAACAGAAATTTTGCGGATTGGTCAATCCGTTCGAGAGATATGGCAGTTTGGAGGCAAGAAACGGTCGAGAAACTCAAAATTATCACAGTTCTGATACTCGAAACGAATAACCAGAACGGCCTAGGGGAAAAGTACGCATACCGTTGTAATCGGGCGAGTTTCTACTTTCAGATGCAACAGGAATTTTGCGGATCGGTCAATCCGTTCGCGAGATATGGCAGTTTGGAGGTAAGCAACGCTTGAGAAACTCAAAATTTTCGAAGTTCTCATGCTCGAAACGAATAACTACAACGGCCTAGGGGAAAAGTACGCATACCGTTGTAATCGGGCGAGTTTCTACTTTCAGATGCAACAGAAATTTTGCGGATTGGTCAATCCGTTCGCGAGATATGGCAGTTTGTAGGTAAGAAACGCTTGAGAAACTCAAAATTTTCACAGTTCTGATGCTCGACAAGCATAACTAGAACGGTCTAGGGGAAAAGTACGCATACCGTTGAAATCGGGCGAGTTTCTACTTTCAGATGCAACAGGAATTTTGCGGATCGGTCAATCCGTTCGCGAGATATGGTAGTTTGGAGGTAAGCAACGCTTGAGAAACTCAAAATTTTCGAAGTTCTCATGCTCGAAACGAATAACTACAACGGCCTAGGGGAAAAGTACGCATACCGTTGTAATCGGGCGAGTTTCTACTTTCAGATGCAAAAGAAATTTTGCGGATTGGTCAATCCGTTCGCGAGATATGGCAGTTTGGAGGTAAGAAACGCTTGAGAAACTCAAAATTTTCACAGTTCTGATGCTCGAAACGAATAACTAGAACGGACTAGGGGAAAAGTACGCATACCGTTGTAATCGGGCGAGTTTCTACTTTCAGATGCAACAGAAATTTTGCGGATTGGTCAATCCGTTCGCGAGATATGGCAGTTTGGAGGTAAGAAACGGTTGAGAAACTCAAAATTTTCACAGTTCTGATGCTCGAAACGAATAACCAGAACGGCCTAGGGGAAAAGTACGCATACCGTTGTAATCGGGCGAGTTTCTACTTTCAGATGCAACAGAAATTTTGCGGATTGGTCATTCCGTTCGCGAGATATGGCAGTTTGGAGGTAAGAAACGGTTGAGAAACTCAAAATTTTCACAGTTCCGATGCTCGACAAGCATAACTAGAACGGTCTAGGGGAAATGTACGCATACCGTTGCAATCGGGCGACTTTCAACTTTCAGATGCAACAGAAATTTTGTGGATTGGTCAATCCGTTCGCGAGATATGGCAGTTTGGAGGTAAGAAACGGTTGAGAAACTCAAAATTTTCACAGTTCTGATGCTCGACAAGCATAACTAGAACGGTCTAGGGGAAAAGTACGCATACCGTTGAAATCGGGCGAGTTTCTGCTTTCAGATGCAACAGGAATTTTGCGGATCGGTCAATCCGTTCGCGAGATATGGCAGTTTGGTGGTAAGCAACGCTTGAGAAACTCAAAATTTTCGAAGTTCTCATGCTCGAAACGAATAACTACAACGGCCTAGGGGAAAAGTACGCATACCGTTGTAATCGGGCGAGTTTCTACTTTCAGATGCAAAAGAAATTTTGCGGATTGGTCAATCCGTTCGCGAGATATGGCAGTTTGGAGGTAAGAAACGCTTGAGAAACTCAAAATTTTCACAGTTCTGATGCTCGAAACGAATAACTAGGACGGACTAGGGGAAAAGTACGCATACCGTTGTAATCGGGCGAGTTTCTACTTTCAGATGCAACAGAAATTTTGCGGATTGGTCAATCCGTTCGCGAGATATGGCAGTTTGGAGGTAAGAAACGGTTGAGAAACTCAAAATTTTCACAGTTCTGATGCTCGAAACGAATAACCAGAACGGCCTAGGGGAAAAGTACGCATACCGTTGTAATCGGGCGAGTTTCTACTTTCAGATGCAACAGAAATTTTGCGGATTGGTCAATCCGTTCGCGAGATATGGCAGTTTGGAGGTAAGAAACGGTTGAGAAACTCAAAATTTTCACAGTTCTGATGCTCGACAAGCATAACTAGAACGGACTTGGGGAAACGTACGCATACCGTTGTAATCGGGCGAGTTTCTACTTTCAGATGCAACAGAAATTTTGCGGATTGGTCAATCCGTTCGAGAGATATGGCAGTTTGGAGGCAAGAAACGGTCGAGAAACTCAAAATTATCACAGTTCTGATACTCGAAACGAATAACCAGAACGGCCTAGGGGAAAAGTACGCATACCGTTGTAATCGGGCGAGTTTCTACTTTCAGATGCAACAGAAATTTTGAGGATTGGTCAATCCGTTCGCGAGATATGGCAGTTTGTAGGTAAGAAACGCTTGAGAAACTCAAAATTTTCGCAGTTCTGATGCTCGAAACAAATAACTAGAACGGCCTAGGGGAAAAGTACGCATACCGTTGTAAGCGGGCGAGTTTCTACTTTCAGATGCAACAGAAATTTTGCGGATTAGTCAATCCGTTCGCGAGATATGGCAGTTTGTAGGTAAGAAACGCTTGAGAAACTCAAAATTTTCACAGTTCTGATGCTCGACAAGCATAACTAGAACGGTCTAGGGGAAAAGTACGCATACCGTTGAAATCGGGCGAGTTTCTACTTTCAGATGCAACAGGAATTTTGCGGATCGGTCAATCCGTTCGCGAGATATGGCAGTTTGGAGGTAAGCAACGCTTGAGAAACTCAAAATTTTCGAAGTTCTCATGCTCGAAACGAATAACTACAACGGCCTAGGGGAAAAGTACGCATACCGTTGTAATCGGGCGAGTTTCTACTTTCAGATGCAAAAGAAATTTTGCGGATTGGTCAATCCGTTCGCGAGATATGGCAGTTTGGAGGTAAGAAACGCTTGAGAAACTCAAAATTTTCACAGTTCTGATGCTCGAAACGAATAACTAGAACGGACTAGGGGAAAAGTACGCATACCGTTGTAATCGGGCGAGTTTCTACTTTCAGATGCAACAGAAATTTTGCGGATTGGTCAATCCGTTCGCGAGATATGGCAGTTTGGAGGTAAGAAACGGTTGAGAAACTCAAAATTTTCACAGTTCTGATGCTCGAAACGTATAACCAGAACGGCCTAGGGGAAAAGTACGCATACCGTTGTAATCGGGCGAGTTTCTACTTTCAGATGCAACAGAAATTTTGCGGATTGGTCAATCCGTTCGCGAGATATGGCAGTTTGGAGGTAAGAAACGGTTGAGAAACTCAAAATTTTCACAGTTCTGATGCTCGACAAGCATAACTAGAACGGTCTAGGGGAAAAGTACGCATACCGTTGTAATCGGGCGAGTTTCTACTTTCAGATGCAACAGGAATTTTGCGGATCGGTCAATCCGTTCGCGAGATATGGCAGTTTGGAGGTAAGCAACGCTTGAGAAACTCAAAATTTTCGAAGTTCTCATGCTCGAAACGAATAACTACAACGGCCTAGGGGAAAAGTACGCATACCGTTGTAATCGGGCGAGTTTCTACTTTCAGATGCAACAGAAATTTTGCGGATTGGTCAATCCGTTCGCGAGATATGGCAGTTTGGAGGTAAGAAACGCTTGAGAAACTCAAAATTTTCACAGTTCTGATGCTCGAAACGAATAACTAGAACGGACTAGGGGAAAAGTACGCATACCGTTGTAATCGGGCGAGTTTCTACTTTCAGATGCAACAGAAATTTTGCGGATTGGTCAATCCGTTCGAGAGATATGGCAGTTTGGAGGCAAGAAACGGTCGAGAAACTCAAAATTATCACAGTTCTGATACTCGAAACGAATAACCAGAACGGCCTAGGGGAAAAGTACGCATACCGTTGTAATCGGGCGAGTTTCTACTTTCAGATGCAACAGGAATTTTGCGGATCGGTCAATCCGTTCGCGAGATATGGCAGTTTGGAGGTAAGCAACGCTTGAGAAACTCAAAATTTTCGAAGTTCTCATGCTCGAAACGAATAACTACAACGGCCTAGGGGAAAAGTACGCATACCGTTGTAATCGGGCGAGTTTCTACTTTCAGATGCAACAGAAATTTTGCGGATTGGTCAATCCGTTCGCGAGATATGGCAGTTTGTAGGTAAGAAACGCTTGAGAAACTCAAAATTTTCACAGTTCTGATGCTCGACAAGCATAACTAGAACGGTCTAGGGGAAAAGTACGCATACCGTTGAAATCGGGCGAGTTTCTACTTTCAGATGCAACAGGAATTTTGCGGATCGGTCAATCCGTTCGCGAGATATGGTAGTTTGGAGGTAAGCAACGCTTGAGAAACTCAAAATTTTCGAAGTTCTCATGCTCGAAACGAATAACTACAACGGCCTAGGGGAAAAGTACGCATACCGTTGTAATCGGGCGAGTTTCTACTTTCAGATGCAAAAGAAATTTTGCGGATTGGTCAATCCGTTCGCGAGATATGGCAGTTTGGAGGTAAGAAACGCTTGAGAAACTCAAAATTTTCACAGTTCTGATGCTCGAAACGAATAACTAGAACGGACTAGGGGAAAAGTACGCATACCGTTGTAATCGGGCGAGTTTCTACTTTCAGATGCAACAGAAATTTTGCGGATTGGTCAATCCGTTCGCGAGATATGGCAGTTTGGAGGTAAGAAACGGTTGAGAAACTCAAAATTTTCACAGTTCTGATGCTCGAAACGAATAACCAGAACGGCCTAGGGGAAAAGTACGCATACCGTTGTAATCGGGCGAGTTTCTACTTTCAGATGCAACAGAAATTTTGCGGATTGGTCAATCCGTTCGCGAGATATGGCAGTTTGGAGGTAAGAAACGGTTGAGAAACTCAAAATTTTCACAGTTCTGATGCTCGACAAGCATAACTAGAACGGTCTAGGGGAAAAGTACGCATACCGTTGTAATCGGGCGAGTTTCTACTTTCAGATGCAACAGGAATTTTGCGGATCGGTCAATCCGTTCGCGAGATATGGCAGTTTGGAGGTAAGCAACGCTTGAGAAACTCAAAATTTTCGAAGTTCTCATGCTCGAAACGAATAACTACAACGGCCTAGGGGAAAAGTACGCATACCGTTGTAATCGGGCGAGTTTCTACTTTCAGATGCAACAGAAATTTTGCGGATTGGTCAATCCGTTCGCGAGATATGGCAGTTTGGAGGTAAGAAACGCTTGAGAAACTCAAAATTTTCACAGTTCTGATGCTCGAAACGAATAACTAGAACGGACTAGGGGAAAAGTACGCATACCGTTGTAATCGGGCGAGTTTCTACTTTCAGATGCAACAGAAATTTTGCGGATTGGTCAATCCGTTCGAGAGATATGGCAGTTTGGAGGCAAGAAACGGTTGAGAAACTCAAAATTATCACAGTTCTGATACTCGAAACGAATAACCAGAACGGCCTAGGGGAAAAGTACGCATACCGTTGTAATCGGGCGAGTTTCTACTTTCAGATGCAACAGAAATTTTGAGGATTGGTCAATCCGTTCGCGAGATATGGCAGTTTGTAGGTAAGAAACGCTTGAGAAACTCAAAATTTTCGCAGTTCTGATGCTCGAAACGAATAACTAGAACGGCCTAGGGGAAAAGTACGCATACCGTTGTAAGCGGGCGAGTTTCTACTTTCAGATGCAACAGAAATTTTGCGGATTAGTCAATCCGTTCGCGAGATATGGCAGTTTGTAGGTAAGAAACGCTTGAGAAACTCAAAATTTTCACAGTTCTGATGCTCGACAAGCATAACTAGAACGGTCTAGGGGAAAAGTACGCATACCGTTGAAATCGGGCGAGTTTCTACTTTCAGATGCAACAGGAATTTTGCGGATCGGTCAATCCGTTCGCGAGATATGGCAGTTTGGAGGTAAGCAACGCTTGAGAAACTCAAAATTTTCGAAGTTCTCATGCTCGAAACGAATAACTACAACGGCCTAGGGGAAAAGTACGCATACCGTTGTAATCGGGCGAGTTTCTACTTTCAGATGCAACAGGAATTTTGCGGATCGGTCAATCCGTTCGCGAGATATGGCAGTTTGGAGGTAAGCAACGCTTGAGAAACTCAAAATTTTCGAAGTTCTCATGCTCGAAACGAATAACTACAACGGCCTAGGGGAAAAGTACGCATACCGTTGTTATCGGGCGAGTTTCTACTTTCAGATGCAACAGAAATTTTGCGGATTGGTCAATCCGTTCGCGAGATATGGCAGTTTGGAGGTAAGAAACGCTTGAGAAACTCAAAATTTTCACAGTTCTGATGCTCGAAACGAATAACTAGAACGGACTAGGGGAAAAGTACGCATACCGTTGTAATCGGGCGAGTTTCTACTTTCAGATGCAACAGAAATTTTGCGGATTGGTCAATCCGTTCGCGAGATATGGCAGTTTGGAGGTAAGAAACGGTTGAGAAACTCAAAATTTTCACAGTTCTGATGCTCGAAACGAATAACCAGAACGGCCTAGGGGAAAAGTACGCATACCGTTGTAATCGGGCGAGTTTCTACTTTCAGATGCAACAGAAATTTTGCGGATTGGTCAATCCGTTCGCGAGATATGGCAGTTTGGAGGTAAGAAACGGTTGAGAAACTCAAAATTTTCACAGTTCTGATGCTCGACAAGCATAACTAGAACGGTCTAGGGGAAAAGTACGCATACCGTTGTAATCGGGCGAGTTTCTACTTTCAGATGCAACAGGAATTTTGCGGATCGGTCAATCCGTTCGCGAGATATGGCAGTTTGGAGGTAAGCAACGCTTGAGAAACTCAAAATTTTCGAAGTTCTCATGCTCGAAACGAATAACTACAACGGCCTAGGGGAAAAGTACGCATACCGTTGTAATCGGGCGAGTTTCTACTTTCAGATGCAACAGAAATTTTGCGGATTGGTCAATCCGTTCGCGAGATATGGCAGTTTGGAGGTAAGAAACGGTTGAGAAACTCAAAATTTTCACAGTTCTGATGCTCGAAACGAATAAACAGAACGGCCTAGGGGAAAAGTACGCATACCGTTGTAATCGGGCGAGTTTCTACTTTCAGATGCAACAGAAATTTTGCGGATTGGTCAATCCGTTCGCGAGATATGGCAGTTTGGAGGTAAGAAACGGTTGAGAAACTCAAAATTTTCACAGTTCTGATGCTCGACAAGCATAACTAGAACGGTCTAGGGGAAAAGTACGCACACCGTTGTAATCGGGCGAGTTTCTACTTTCAGATGCAACAGGAATTTTGCGGATCGGTCAATCCGTTCGCGAGATATGGCAGTTTGTAGGTAAGCAACGCTTGAGAAACTCAAAATTTTCGAAGTTCTCATGCTCGAAACGAATAACTACAACGGCCTAGGGGAAAAGTACGCATAGCGTTGTAATCGGGCGAGTTTCTACTTTCAGATGCAATAGAAATTTTGCGGATTGGTCAATCCGTTCGCGAGATATGGCAGTTTGGAGGTAAGAAACGCTTGAGAAACTCAAAATTTTCACTGTTCTGATGCTCGAAACGAATAACTAGAACGGCCTAGGGGAAAAGTACGCATACCGTTGTAATCGGGCGAGTTTATTCTTTCAGATGCAACAGAAATTTTGCGGATTGGTCAATCCGTTCGCGAGATATGGCAGTTTGGAGGTAAGAAACGGTTGAGAAACTCAAAATTTTCACAGTTCTCATGCTCGAAACGAATAACTACAACGGCCTAGGGGAAAAGTACGCATACCGTTGTAATCGGGCGAGTTTCTACTTTCAGATGCAACAGAAATTTTGCGGATTGGTCAATCCGTTCGCGAGATATGGCAGTTTGGAGGTAAGAAACGCTTGAGAAACTCAAAATTTTCACAGTTCTGATGCTCGAAACGCATAACTAGAACGGACTAGGGGAAAAGTACGCATACCGTTGTAATCGGGCGAGTTTCTACTTTCAGATGCAACAGAAATTTTGCGGATTGGTCAATCCGTTCGCGAGATATGGCAGTTTGGAGGTAAGAAACGGTTGAGAAACTCAAAATTTTCACAGTTCTGATGCTCGAAACGAATAACCAGAACGGCCTAGGGGAAAAGTACGCATACCGTTGTAATCGGGCGAGTTTCTACTTTCAGATGCAACAGAAATTTTGCGGATTGGTCAATCCGTTCGCGAGATATGGCAGTTTGGAGGTAAGCAACGCTTGGGAAACCCAAAATTTTCGCAGTTCTCATGCTCGAAACGAATAACTACAACGGCCTAGGGGAAAAGTACGCATACCGTTGTAATCGGGCGAGTTTCTACTTTCAGATGCAACAGAAATTTTGCGGATTGGTCAATCCGTTCGCGAGATATGGCAGTTTGGAGGTAAGAAACGGTTGAGAAACTCAAAATTTTCACAGTTCTGATGCTCGAAACGAATAACCAGAACGGCCTAGGGGAAAAGTACGCATACCGTTGTAATCGGGCGAGTTTCTACTTTCAGATGCAACAGAAATTTTGCGGATTGGTCAATCCGTTCGCGAGATATGGCAGTTTGGAGGTAAGAAACGGTTGAGAAACTCAAAATTTTCACAGTTCTGATGCTCGACAAGCATAACTAGAACGGTCTAGGGGAAAAGTACGCATACTGTTGTAATCGGGCGAGTTTCTACTTTCAGATGCAACAGGAATTTTGCGGATCGGTCAATCCGTTCGCGAGATATGGCAGTTTGGAGGTAAGCAACGCTTGAGAAACTCAAAATTTTCGAAGTTCTCATGCTCGAAACGAATAACTACAACGGCCTAGGGGAAAAGTACGCATAGCGTTGTAATCGGGCGAGTTTCTACTTTCAGATGCAACAGAAATTTTGCGGATTGGTCAATCCGTTCGCGAGATATGGCAGTTTGGAGGTAAGAAACGGTTGAGAAACTCAAAATTTTCACAGTTCTGATGCTCGACAAGCATAACTAGAACGGTCTAGGGGAAAAGTACGCATACCGTTGTAATCGGGCGAGTTTCTACTTTCAGATGCAACAGGAATTTTGCGGATCGGTCAATCCGTTCGCGAGATATGGCAGTTTGGAGGTAAGCAACGCTTGAGAAACTCAAAATTTTCGAAGTTCTCATGCTCGAAACGAATAACTACAACGGCCTAGGGGAAAAGTACGCATACCGTTGTAATCGGGCGAGTTTCTACTTTCAGATGCAACAGAAATTTTGCGGATTGGTCAATCCGTTCGCGAGATATGGCAGTTTGGAGGTAAGAAACGCTTGAGAAACTCAAAATTTTCACAGTTCTGATGCTCGAAACGCATAACTAGAACGGACTAGGGGAAAAGTACGCATACCGTTGTAATCGGGCGAGTTTCTACTTTCAGATGCAACAGAAATTTTGCGGATTGGTCAATCCGTTCGCGAGATATGGCAGTTTGGAGGTAAGAAACGGTTGAGAAACTCAAAATTTTCACAGTTCTGATGCTCGAAACGAATAACCAGAACGGCCTAGGGGAAAAGTACGCATACCGTTGTAATCGGGCGAGTTTCTACTTTCAGATGCAACAGAAATTTTGCGGATTGGTCAATCCGTTCGCGAGATATGGCAGTTTGGAGGTAAGCAACGCTTGGGAAACCCAAAATTTTCGCAGTTCTCATGCTCGAAACGAATAACTACAACGGCCTAGGGGAAAAGTACGCATACCGTTGTAATCGGGCGAGTTTCTACTTTCAGATGCAACAGAAATTTTGCGGATTGGTCAATCCGTTCGCGAGATATGGCAGTTTGGAGGTAAGAAACGCTTGAGAAACTCAAAATTTTCGCAGTTCTGATGCTCGAAACGAATAACTAGAAGGTAGTAGGGGAAAAGTACGCATACCGTTGTAATCGGGCGAGTTTCTACTTTCAGATGCAACGGAAATTTTGCGGATTGGTCAATCCGTTCGCGAGATATGGCAGTTTGGAGGTAAGAAACGCTTGAGAATCTCAAAATTTTCGCAGTTCTGATGCTCGAAACGAATAACCAGAACGGCCTAGGGGAAAAGTACGCATACCGTTGTAATCGGGCGAGTTTCTACTTTCAGATGCAACAGAAATTTTGCGGATTGGTCAATCCGTTCGCGAGATATGGCAGTTTGGAGGTAAGCAACGCTTGGGAAACCCAAAATTTTCGCAGTTCTCATGCTCGGAACGTATAACTACAACGGCCTAGGGGAAAAGTACGCACACCGTTGTAATCGGGCGAGTTTCTACTTTCAGATGCAACAGAAATTTTGCGGATTGGTCAATCCATTCGCGAGATATGGCAGTTTGGAGGTAAGAAACGCTTGAGAAACTCAAAATTTTCGCAGTTCTGATGCTCGAAACGAATAACTAGAACGGCCTAGGAGAAAAGTACGCATACCGTTGTAATCGGGCGAGTTTCTACTGTCAGATGCAACAGAAATTTTGCGGATTAGTCAATCCGTTCGCGAGATATGGCAGTTTGGAGGAAAGAAACGCTTGAGAAACTCAAAATTTTCGCAGTTCTGATGCTCGACAAGCATAACTAGAACGGTCTAGGGGAAAAGTACGCATACCGTTGTAATCGGGCGACTTTCTACTTTCAGATGCAACAGAAATTTTGCGGATTGGTCAATCCGTTCGCGAGATATGGCAGTTTGTATGTAAGAAACGCTTGAGAAACTCAACATTTTTGCAGTTCTGATGCTCGAAACGAATAACTAGAACGGCCTAGGGTAAAAGTACGCATACCGTTGTAATCGGGCGAGTTTCTACTTTCAGATGCAACAGAAATTTTGCGGATTGGTCAATCCGTACGCGAGATATGGCAGTTTGGAGGTAAGAAACGCTTGAAAAACTCAAAATTTTCGCAGTTCTGATGCTCGAAACGAATAACCAGAACGGCCTAGGGGAAAAGTACGCATACCGTTGTAATCGGGCGAGTTTCTACTTTCAGATGCAACAGAAATTTTGCGGATTGGTCAATCCGTTCGCGAGATATGGCAGTTTGGAGGTAAGCAACGCTTGGGAAACCCAAAATTTTCGCAGTTCTCATGCTCGAAACGTATAACTACAACGGCCTAGGGGAAAAGTACGCATACCGTTGTAATCGGGCGAGTTTCTACTTTCAGATGCAACAGAAATTTTGCGGATTGGTCAATCCATTCGCGAGATATGGCAGTTTGGAGGTTAGAAACGCTTGAGAAACTCAAAATTTTCGCAGTTCTGATGCTCGAAACGAATAACTAGAACGGCCTAGGAGAAAAGTTCGCATACCGTTGTAATCGGGCGAGTTTCTACTGTCAGATGCAACAGAAATTTTGCGGATTAGTCAATCCGTTCGCGAGATATGGCAGTTTGGAGGAAAGAAACGCTTGAGAAACTCAAAATTTTCGCAGTTCTGATGCTCGACAAGCATAACTAGAACGGTCTAGGGGAAAAGTACGCATACCGTTGTAATCGGGCGACTTTCTACTTTCAGATGCAACAGAAATTTTGCGGATTTGTCAATCTGTTCGCGAGATATGGCAGTTTGTATGTAAGAAACGCTTGAGAAACTCAACATTTTTGCAGTTCTGATGCTCGAAACGAATAACTAGAACGGCCTAGGAAAAAGTACGCATACCGTTGTAATCGGGCGAGTTTCTACTTTCAGATGCAACAGAAATTTTGCGGATTGGTCAATCCGTACGCGAGATATGGCAGTTTGGAGGTAAGAAACGCTTGAGAAACTCAAAATTTTCGCAGTTCTGATGCTCGAAACGAATAACTAGAACGGACTAGGGGCAAAGTACGCATACCGTTGTAATCGGGCGAGTTTCTACTTTCAGATGCAACAGAAATTTTGCGGATTGGTCAATCCGTTCGCGAGATATGGCAGTTTGTAGGTAAGAAACGCTTGAGAAACTCAAAATTTTCGCAGTTCTGATGCTCGAAACGAATAACCAGAACGGCCTAGGGGAAAAGTACGCATACCTTTGTAATCGGGCGAGTTTCTACTTTCAGATGCAACAGAAATTTTGCGGATTGGTCAATCCGTTCGCGAGATATGGCAGTTTGGAGGTAAGAAACACATGAGAAACTCAAAATCTTCGCAGTTCTGATGCTCGAAACGAATAACTAGAACGGCCTAGGAGAAAAGTACGCATACCGTTGTAATCGGGCGAGTTTCTACTGTCAGATGCAACAGAAATTTTGCGGATTAGTCAATCCGTTCGCGAGATATGGCAGTTTGGAGGAAAGAAACGCTTGAGAAACTCAAAATTTTCGCAGTTCTGATGCTCGACAAGCATAATTAGAACGGTCTAGGGGAAAAGTACGCATACCGTTGTAATCGGGCGAGTTTCTACTTTCAGATGCAACAGAAATTTTGCGGATTGGTCAATCCGTACGCGAGATATGGCAGTTTGGAGGTAAGAAACGCTTGAGAAACTCAAAATTTTCGCAGTTCTGATGCTCGAAACGAATAACTAGAACGGACTAGGGGAAAAGTACGCATACCGTTGTAATCGGGCGAGTTTCTACTTTCAGATGCAACAGAAATTTTGCGGATTGGTCAATCCGTTCGCAAGATATGACAGTTTGGAGGTAAGCAACGCTTGAGAGACCCAAAATTTTCGCAGTTCTCATGCTCGAAACGAATAACTACAACGGCCTAGGGGAAAAGTACGCATACCGTTGTAATCGGGCGAGTTTCTACTTTCAGATGCAACAGAAATTTTGCGGACTGGTCAATCCGTTCGCGAGATATGGCAGTTTGTATGTAAGAAACGCTTGAGAAACTCAACATCTTTGCAGTTCTGATGCTCGAAACGAATAACTACAACGGCCTAGGAAAAAGTACGCATACCGTTGTAATCGGGCGAGTTTCTACTTTCAGATGCAACAGAAATTTTGCGGATTGGTCAATCCGTTCGAGAGATATGGCAGTTTGGAGGCAAGAAACGGTCGAGAAACTCAAAATTATCACAGTTCTGATACTCGAAACGAATAACCAGAACGGTCTAGGGGAAAAGTACGCATACCGTTGTAATCGGGCGAGTTTCTACTTTCAGATGCAACAGAAATTTTGCGGATTGGTCAATCCGTTCGCAAGATATGACAGTTTGGATGTAAGCAACGCTTGAGAGACCCAAAATTTTCGCAGTTCTCATGCTCGAAACGAATAACTACAACGGCCTAGGGGAAAAGTACGCATACCGTTGTAATCGGGCGAGTTTCTACTTTCAGATGCAACAGAAATTTTGCGGACTGGTCAATCCGTTCGCGAGATATGGCAATTTGGATGTAAGAAACGCTTGAGAAACTCAAAATTTTCGCAGTTCTGATGCTCGACAATCATAACTAGAACGGTCTAGGGGAAAAGTACGCATACCGTTGTAATCGGGCGAGTTTCTACTTTCAGATGCAACAGAAATTTTGCGGATTGGTCAATCCGTTCGCGAGATATGGCAGTTTGTAGGTAAGAAACGCTTGAGAAACTCAAAATTTTCGCAGTTCTGATGCTCGAAACGAATAACCAGAACGGCCTAGGGGAAAAGTACGCATACCTTTGTAATCGGGCGAGTTTCTACTTTCAGATGCAACAGAAATTTTGCGGACTGGTCAATCCGTTCGCGAGATATGGCAGTTTGTATGTAAGAAACGCTTGAGAAACTCAACATTTTCGCAGTTATGATGCTCGAAACGAATAACTAGAACGGCCTAGGGCAAAAGTACGCATACGGTTGTAATCGGGCGAGTTTCTACTTTCAGATGCAACAGAAATTTTGCGGATTGGTCAATCCGTTCGCGAGATATGGCAGTTTGGAGGTAAGCAACGCTTGGGAAACCCAAAATTTTCGCAGTTCTCATGCTTGAAACGTATAACTACAACGGCCTAGGGGAAAAGTACGCAGACCGTTGTAATCGGGCGAGTTTCTACTTTCAGATGCAACAGAAATTTTGCGGATTGGTCAATCCGTTCGCGAGATATGGCAGTTTGGAGGTAAGAAACACTTGAGAAACTCAAAATCTTCGCAGTTCTGATGCTCGACAATCATAACTAGAACGGTCTAGGGGAAAAGTACGCATACCGTTGTAATCGGGCGAGTTTCTACTTTCAGATGCGACAGAAATTTTGCGGACTGGTCAATCCGTTCGCGAGATATGGCAATTTGGAGGTAAGAAACGCTTGAGAAACTCAAAATTTTCGCAGTTCTGATGCTCGAAACGAATAACCAGAACGGCCTAGGGGAAAAGTACGCATACCGTTGTAGTCGGGCGAGTTGCTACTTTCAGATGCATCAGTAATTTTGCGGATTAGTCGATCCGTTCGCGAGATATGGCAGTTTGGAGGTAAGAAACGCTTGAGAAACTCAAAATTTTCGCAGTTCTGATGCTCGACAAGCATAACTAGAACGGTCTAGGGGAAAAGGACGCATACCGTTGTAATCGGGCGAGTTTCTACTTTCAGATGCAACAGAAATTTTGCGGATTGGTCAATCCGTTCGCGAGATATGGCAGTTTGGAGGTAAGAAACGGTTGAGAAACTCAAAATTTTCACAGTTCTGATGCTCGAAACGAATAACTACAACGGCCTAGGGGAAAAGTACGCATACCGTTGTAATCGGGCGAGTTTCTACTTTCAGATGCAACAGAAATTTTGCGGACTGGTCAATCCGTTCGCGAGATATGGCAATTTGGATGTAAGAAACGCTTGAGAAACTCAAAATTTTCGCAGTTCTGATGCTCGACAATCATAACTAGAACGGTCTAGGGGAAAAGTACGCATACCGTTGTAATCGGGCGAGTTTCTACTTTCAGATGCAACAGAAATTTTGCGGATTGGTCAATCCGTTCGCGAGATATGGCAGTTTGTAGGTAAGAAACGCTTGAGAAACTCAAAATTTTCGCAGTTCTGATGCTCGAAACGAATAACCAGAACGGCCTAGGGGAAAAGTACGCATACCTTTGTAATCGGGCGAGTTTCTACTTTCAGATGCAACAGAAATTTTGCGGATTGGTCAATCCGTTCGCGAGATATGGCAGTTTGGAGGTAAGCAACGCTTGGGAAACCCAAAATTTTCGCAGTTCTCATGCTCGGAACGTATAACTACAACGGCCTAGGGGAAAAGTACGCACACCGTTGTAATCGGGCGAGTTTCTACTTTCAGATGCAACAGAAATTTTGCGGATTGGTCAATCCATTCGCGAGATATGGCAGTTTGGAGGTAAGAAACGCTTGAGAAACTCAAAATTTTCGCAGTTCTGATGCTCGAAACGAATAACTAGAACGGCCTAGGAGAAAAGTACGCATACCGTTGTAATCGGGCGAGTTTCTACTGTCAGATGCAACAGAAATTTTGCGGATTAGTCAATCCGTTCGCGAGATATGGCAGTTTGGAGGAAAGAAACGCTTGAGAAACTCAAAATTTTCGCAGTTCTGATGCTCGAAACGAATAACCAGAACGGCCTAGGGGAAAAGTACGCATACCTTTGTAATCGGGCGAGTTTCTACTTTCAGATGCAACAGAAATTTTGCGGATTGGTCAATCCGTTCGCGAGATATGGCAGTTTGGAGGTAAGCAACGCTTGGGAAACCCAAAATTTTCGCAGTTCTCATGCTCGGAACGTATAACTACAACGGCCTAGGGGAAAAGTACGCACACCGTTGTAATCGGGCGAGTTTCTACTTTCAGATGCAACAGAAATTTTGCGGATTGGTCAATCCATTCGCGAGATATGGCAGTTTGGAGGTAAGAAACGCTTGAGAAACTCAAAATTTTCGCAGTTCTGATGCTCGAAACGAATAACTAGAACGGCCTAGGAGAAAAGTACGCATACCGTTGTAATCGGGCGAGTTTCTACTGTCAGATGCAACAGAAATTTTGCGGATTAGTCAATCCGTTCGCGAGATATGGCAGTTTGGAGGAAAGAAACGCTTGAGAAACTCAAAATTTTCGCAGTTCTGATGCTCGACAAGCATAACTAGAACGGTCTAGGGGAAAAGTACGCATACCGTTGTAATCGGGCGACTTTCTACTTTCAGATGCAACAGAAATTTTGCGGATTGGTCAATCCGTTCGCGAGATATGGCAGTTTGTATGTAAGAAACGCTTGAGAAACTCAACATTTTTGCAGTTCTGATGCTCGAAACGAATAACTAGAACGGCCTAGGGTAAAAGTACGCATACCGTTGTAATCGGGCGAGTTTCTACTTTCAGATGCAACAGAAATTTTGCGGATTGGTCAATCCGTACGCGAGATATGGCAGTTTGGAGGTAAGAAACGCTTGAAAAACTCAAAATTTTCGCAGTTCTGATGCTCGAAACGAATAACCAGAACGGCCTAGGGGAAAAGTACGCATACCGTTGTAATCGGGCGAGTTTCTACTTTCAGATGCAACAGAAATTTTGCGGATTGGTCAATCCGTTCGCGAGATATGGCAGTTTGGAGGTAAGCAACGCTTGGGAAACCCAAAATTTTCGCAGTTCTCATGCTCGAAACGTATAACTACAACGGCCTAGGGGAAAAGTACGCATACCGTTGTAATCGGGCGAGTTTCTACTTTCAGATGCAACAGAAATTTTGCGGATTGGTCAATCCATTCGCGAGATATGGCAGTTTGGAGGTTAGAAACGCTTGAGAAACTCAAAATTTTCGCAGTTCTGATGCTCGAAACGAATAACTAGAACGGCCTAGGAGAAAAGTTCGCATACCGTTGTAATCGGGCGAGTTTCTACTGTCAGATGCAACAGAAATTTTGCGGATTAGTCAATCCGTTCGCGAGATATGGCAGTTTGGAGGAAAGAAACGCTTGAGAAACTCAAAATTTTCGCAGTTCTGATGCTCGACAAGCATAACTAGAACGGTCTAGGGGAAAAGTACGCATACCGTTGTAATCGGGCGACTTTCTACTTTCAGATGCAACAGAAATTTTGCGGATTTGTCAATCTGTTCGCGAGATATGGCAGTTTGTATGTAAGAAACGCTTGAGAAACTCAACATTTTTGCAGTTCTGATGCTCGAAACGAATAACTAGAACGGCCTAGGAAAAAGTACGCATACCGTTGTAATCGGGCGAGTTTCTACTTTCAGATGCAACAGAAATTTTGCGGATTGGTCAATCCGTACGCGAGATATGGCAGTTTGGAGGTAAGAAACGCTTGAGAAACTCAAAATTTTCGCAGTTCTGATGCTCGAAACGAATAACTAGAACGGACTAGGGGCAAAGTACGCATACCGTTGTAATCGGGCGAGTTTCTACTTTCAGATGCAACAGAAATTTTGCGGATTGGTCAATCCGTTCGCGAGATATGGCAGTTTGTAGGTAAGAAACGCTTGAGAAACTCAAAATTTTCGCAGTTCTGATGCTCGAAACGAATAACCAGAACGGCCTAGGGGAAAAGTACGCATACCTTTGTAATCGGGCGAGTTTCTACTTTCAGATGCAACAGAAATTTTGCGGATTGGTCAATCCGTTCGCGAGATATGGCAGTTTGGAGGTAAGAAACACATGAGAAACTCAAAATCTTCGCAGTTCTGATGCTCGAAACGAATAACTAGAACGGCCTAGGAGAAAAGTACGCATACCGTTGTAATCGGGCGAGTTTCTACTGTCAGATGCAACAGAAATTTTGCGGATTAGTCAATCCGTTCGCGAGATATGGCAGTTTGGAGGAAAGAAACGCTTGAGAAACTCAAAATTTTCGCAGTTCTGATGCTCGACAAGCATAATTAGAACGGTCTAGGGGAAAAGTACGCATACCGTTGTAATCGGGCGAGTTTCTACTTTCAGATGCAACAGAAATTTTGCGGATTGGTCAATCCGTACGCGAGATATGGCAGTTTGGAGGTAAGAAACGCTTGAGAAACTCAAAATTTTCGCAGTTCTGATGCTCGAAACGAATAACTAGAACGGACTAGGGGAAAAGTACGCATACCGTTGTAATCGGGCGAGTTTCTACTTTCAGATGCAACAGAAATTTTGCGGATTGGTCAATCCGTTCGCAAGATATGACAGTTTGGAGGTAAGCAACGCTTGAGAGACCCAAAATTTTCGCAGTTCTCATGCTCGAAACGAATAACTACAACGGCCTAGGGGAAAAGTACGCATACCGTTGTAATCGGGCGAGTTTCTACTTTCAGATGCAACAGAAATTTTGCGGACTGGTCAATCCGTTCGCGAGATATGGCAGTTTGTATGTAAGAAACGCTTGAGAAACTCAACATCTTTGCAGTTCTGATGCTCGAAACGAATAACTACAACGGCCTAGGAAAAAGTACGCATACCGTTGTAATCGGGCGAGTTTCTACTTTCAGATGCAACAGAAATTTTGCGGATTGGTCAATCCGTTCGAGAGATATGGCAGTTTGGAGGCAAGAAACGGTCGAGAAACTCAAAATTATCACAGTTCTGATACTCGAAACGAATAACCAGAACGGTCTAGGGGAAAAGTACGCATACCGTTGTAATCGGGCGAGTTTCTACTTTCAGATGCAACAGAAATTTTGCGGATTGGTCAATCCGTTCGCAAGATATGACAGTTTGGATGTAAGCAACGCTTGAGAGACCCAAAATTTTCGCAGTTCTCATGCTCGAAACGAATAACTACAACGGCCTAGGGGAAAAGTACGCATACCGTTGTAATCGGGCGAGTTTCTACTTTCAGATGCAACAGAAATTTTGCGGACTGGTCAATCCGTTCGCGAGATATGGCAATTTGGATGTAAGAAACGCTTGAGAAACTCAAAATTTTCGCAGTTCTGATGCTCGACAATCATAACTAGAACGGTCTAGGGGAAAAGTACGCATACCGTTGTAATCGGGCGAGTTTCTACTTTCAGATGCAACAGAAATTTTGCGGATTGGTCAATCCGTTCGCGAGATATGGCAGTTTGTAGGTAAGAAACGCTTGAGAAACTCAAAATTTTCGCAGTTCTGATGCTCGAAACGAATAACCAGAACGGCCTAGGGGAAAAGTACGCATACCTTTGTAATCGGGCGAGTTTCTACTTTCAGATGCAACAGAAATTTTGCGGACTGGTCAATCCGTTCGCGAGATATGGCAGTTTGTATGTAAGAAACGCTTGAGAAACTCAACATTTTCGCAGTTATGATGCTCGAAACGAATAACTAGAACGGCCTAGGGCAAAAGTACGCATACGGTTGTAATCGGGCGAGTTTCTACTTTCAGATGCAACAGAAATTTTGCGGATTGGTCAATCCGTTCGCGAGATATGGCAGTTTGGAGGTAAGCAACGCTTGGGAAACCCAAAATTTTCGCAGTTCTCATGCTTGAAACGTATAACTACAACGGCCTAGGGGAAAAGTACGCAGACCGTTGTAATCGGGCGAGTTTCTACTTTCAGATGCAACAGAAATTTTGCGGATTGGTCAATCCGTTCGCGAGATATGGCAGTTTGGAGGTAAGAAACACTTGAGAAACTCAAAATCTTCGCAGTTCTGATGCTCGACAATCATAACTAGAACGGTCTAGGGGAAAAGTACGCATACCGTTGTAATCGGGCGAGTTTCTACTTTCAGATGCGACAGAAATTTTGCGGACTGGTCAATCCGTTCGCGAGATATGGCAATTTGGAGGTAAGAAACGCTTGAGAAACTCAAAATTTTCGCAGTTCTGATGCTCGAAACGAATAACCAGAACGGCCTAGGGGAAAAGTACGCATACCGTTGTAGTCGGGCGAGTTGCTACTTTCAGATGCATCAGTAATTTTGCGGATTAGTCGATCCGTTCGCGAGATATGGCAGTTTGGAGGTAAGAAACGCTTGAGAAACTCAAAATTTTCGCAGTTCTGATGCTCGACAAGCATAACTAGAACGGTCTAGGGGAAAAGGACGCATACCGTTGTAATCGGGCGAGTTTCTACTTTCAGATGCAACAGAAATTTTGCGGATTGGTCAATCCGTTCGCGAGATATGGCAGTTTGGAGGTAAGAAACGGTTGAGAAACTCAAAATTTTCACAGTTCTGATGCTCGAAACGAATAACTACAACGGCCTAGGGGAAAAGTACGCATACCGTTGTAATCGGGCGAGTTTCTACTTTCAGATGCAACAGAAATTTTGCGGACTGGTCAATCCGTTCGCGAGATATGGCAATTTGGATGTAAGAAACGCTTGAGAAACTCAAAATTTTCGCAGTTCTGATGCTCGACAATCATAACTAGAACGGTCTAGGGGAAAAGTACGCATACCGTTGTAATCGGGCGAGTTTCTACTTTCAGATGCAACAGAAATTTTGCGGATTGGTCAATCCGTTCGCGAGATATGGCAGTTTGTAGGTAAGAAACGCTTGAGAAACTCAAAATTTTCGCAGTTCTGATGCTCGAAACGAATAACCAGAACGGCCTAGGGGAAAAGTACGCATACCTTTGTAATCGGGCGAGTTTCTACTTTCAGATGCAACAGAAATTTTGCGGATTGGTCAATCCGTTCGCGAGATATGGTAGTTTGTGGGTAAGAAACGCTCGAGAAACTCAACATTTTCGCAGTTATGATGCTCGAAACGAATAACTAGAACGGCCTAGGGCAAAAGTACGCATACGGTTGTAATCGGGCGAGTTTCTACTTTCAGATGCAACAGAAATTTTGCGGATTGGTCAATCCGTTCGCGAGATATGGCAGTTTGGAGGTAAGCAACGCTTGGGAAACCCAAAATTTTCGCAGTTCTCATGCTTGAAACGTATAACTACAACGGCCTAGGGGAAAAGTACGCAGACCGTTGTAATCGGGCGAGTTTCTACTTTCAGATGCAACAGAAATTTTGCGGATTGGTCAATCCGTTCGCGAGATATGGCAGTTTGGAGGTAAGAAACACTTGAGAAACTCAAAATCTTCGCAGTTCTGATGCTCGACAATCATAACTAGAACGGTCTAGGGGAAAAGTACGCATACCGTTGTAATCGGGCGAGTTTCTACTTTCAGATGCGACAGAAATTTTGCGGACTGGTCAATCCGTTCGCGAGATATGGCAATTTGGAGGTAAGAAACGCTTGAGAAACTCAAAATTTTCGCAGTTCTGATGCTCGAAACGAATAACCAGAACGGCCTAGGGGAAAAGTACGCATACCGTTGTAGTCGGGCGAGTTGCTACTTTCAGATGCATCAGTAATTTTGCGGATTAGTCGATCCGTTCGCGAGATATGGCAGTTTGGAGGTAAGAAATGCTTGAGAAACTCAAAATTTTCGCAGTTCTGATGCTCGACAAGCATAACTAGAACGGACTTGGGGAAACGTACGCATACCGTTGTAATCGGGCGAGTTTCTACTTTCAGATGCAACAGAAATTTTGCGGATTGGTCAATCCGTTCGAGAGATATGGCAGTTTGGAGGCAAGAAACGGTCGAGAAACTCAAAATTATCACAGTTCTGATACTCGAAACGAATAACCAGAACGGCCTAGGGGAAAAGTACGCATACCGTTGTAATCGGGCGAGTTTCTACTTTCAGATGCAACAGAAATTTTGAGGATTGGTCAATCCGTTCGCGAGATATGGCAGTTTGTAGGTAAGAAACGCTTGAGAAACTCAAAATTTTCGCAGTTCTGATGCTCGAAACGAATAACTAGAACGGCCTAGGGGAAAAGTACGCATACCGTTGTAAGCGGGCGAGTTTCTACTTTCAGATGCAACAGAAATTTTGCGGATTAGTCAATCCGTTCGCGAGATATGGCAGTTTGGAGGTAAGAAACGCTTGAGAAACTCAAAATTTTCGCAGTTCTGATGCTCGACAAGCATAACTAGAACGGTCTAGGGGAAAAGTACGCATACCGTTGAAATCGGGCGAGTTTCTACTTTCAGATGCAACAGGAATTTTGCGGATCGGTCAATCCGTTCGCGAGATATGGCAGTTTGGAGGTAAGCAACGCTTGAGAAACTCAAAATTTTCGAAGTTCTCATGCTCGAAACGAATAACTACAACGGACTTGGGGAAACGTACGCATACCGTTGTAATCGGGCGAGTTTCTACTTTCAGATGCAACAGAAATTTTGCGGATTGGTCAATCCGTACGCGAGATATGGCAGTTTGGAGGTAAGAAACGCTTGAGAAACTCAAAATTTTCGCAGTTCTGATGCTCGAAACGAATAACTAGAACGGACTAGGGGAAAAGTACGCATACCGTTGTAATCGGGCGAGTTTCTACTTTCAGATGCAACAGAAATTTTGCGGATTGGTCAATCCGTTCGCAAGATATGACAGTTTGGAGGTAAGCAACGCTTGAGAGACCCAAAATTTTCGCAGTTCTCATGCTCGAAACGAATAACTACAACGGCCTAGGGGAAAAGTACGCATACCGTTGTAATCGGGCGAGTTTCTACTTTCAGATGCAACAGAAATTTTGCGGATTGGTCAATCCGTTCGCGAGATATGGCAGTTTGGAGGTAAGAAACACTTGAGAAACTCAAAATCTTCGCAGTTCTGATGCTCGACAATCATAACTAGAACGGTCTAGGGGAAAAGTACGCATACCGTTGTAATCGGGCGAGTTTCTACTTTCAGATGCGACAGAAATTTTGCGGACTGGTCAATCCGTTCGCGAGATATGGCAATTTGGAGGTAAGAAACGCTTGAGAAACTCAAAATTTTCGCAGTTCTGATGCTCGAAACGAATAACCAGAACGGCCTAGGGGAAAAGTACGCATACCGTTGTAGTCGGGCGAGTTGCTACTTTCAGATGCATCAGTAATTTTGCGGATTAGTCGATCCGTTCGCGAGATATGGCAGTTTGGAGGTAAGAAATGCTTGAGAAACTCAAAATTTTCGCAGTTCTGATGCTCGACAAGCATAACTAGAACGGACTTGGGGAAACGTACGCATACCGTTGTAATCGGGCGAGTTTCTACTTTCAGATGCAACAGAAATTTTGCGGATTGGTCAATCCGTTCGAGAGATATGGCAGTTTGGAGGCAAGAAACGGTCGAGAAACTCAAAATTATCACAGTTCTGATACTCGAAACGAATAACCAGAACGGCCTAGGGGAAAAGTACGCATACCGTTGTAATCGGGCGAGTTTCTACTTTCAGATGCAACAGAAATTTTGAGGATTGGTCAATCCGTTCGCGAGATATGGCAGTTTGTAGGTAAGAAACGCTTGAGAAACTCAAAATTTTCGCAGTTCTGATGCTCGAAACGAATAACTAGAACGGCCTAGGGGAAAAGTACGCATACCGTTGTAAGCGGGCGAGTTTCTACTTTCAGATGCAACAGAAATTTTGCGGATTAGTCAATCCGTTCGCGAGATATGGCAGTTTGGAGGTAAGAAACGCTTGAGAAACTCAAAATTTTCGCAGTTCTGATGCTCGACAAGCATAACTAGAACGGTCTAGGGGAAAAGTACGCATACCGTTGAAATCGGGCGAGTTTCTACTTTCAGATGCAACAGGAATTTTGCGGATCGGTCAATCCGTTCGCGAGATATGGCAGTTTGGAGGTAAGCAACGCTTGAGAAACTCAAAATTTTCGAAGTTCTCATGCTCGAAACGAATAACTACAACGGACTTGGGGAAACGTACGCATACCGTTGTAATCGGGCGAGTTTCTACTTTCAGATGCAACAGAAATTTTGCGGATTGGTCAATCCGTACGCGAGATATGGCAGTTTGGAGGTAAGAAACGCTTGAGAAACTCAAAATTTTCGCAGTTCTGATGCTCGAAACGAATAACTAGAACGGACTAGGGGAAAAGTACGCATACCGTTGTAATCGGGCGAGTTTCTACTTTCAGATGCAACAGAAATTTTGCGGATTGGTCAATCCGTTCGCAAGATATGACAGTTTGGAGGTAAGCAACGCTTGAGAGACCCAAAATTTTCGCAGTTCTCATGCTCGAAACGAATAACTACAACGGCCTAGGGGAAAAGTACGCATACCGTTGTAATCGGGCGAGTTTCTACTTTCAGATGCAACAGAAATTTTGCGGACTGGTCAATCCGTTCGCGAGATATGGCAATTTGGATGTAAGAAACGCTTGAGAAACTCAAAATTTTCGCAGTTCTGATGCTCGACAATCATAACTAGAACGGTCTAGGGGAAAAGTACGCATACCGTTGTAATCGGGCGAGTTTCTACTTTCAGATGCAACAGAAATTTTGCGGATTGGTCAATCCGTTCGCGAGATATGGCAGTTTGTAGGTAAGAAACGCTTGAGAAACTCAAAATTTTCGCAGTTCTGATGCTCGAAACGAATAACCAGAACGGCCTACGGGAAAAGTACGCATACCTTTGTAATCGGGCGAGTTTCTACTTTCAGATGCAACAGAAATTTTGCGGATTGGTCAATCCGTTCGCGAGATATGGTAGTTTGTGGGTAAGAAACGCTCGAGAAACTCAACATTTTCGCAGTTATGATGCTCGAAACGAATAACTAGAACGGCCTAGGGCAAAAGTACGCATACGGTTGTAATCGGGCGAGTTTCTACTTTCAGATGCAACAGAAATTTTGCGGATTGGTCAATCCGTTCGCGAGATATGGCAGTTTGGAGGTAAGCAACGCTTGGGAAACCCAAAATTTTCGCAGTTCTCATGCTTGAAACGTATAACTACAACGGCCTAGGGGAAAAGTACGCAGACCGTTGTAATCGGGCGAGTTTCTACTTTCAGATGCAACAGAAATTTTGCGGATTGGTCAATCCGTTCGCGAGATATGGCAGTTTGGAGGTAAGAAACACTTGAGAAACTCAAAATCTTCGCAGTTCTGATGCTCGACAATCATAACTAGAACGGTCTAGGGGAAAAGTACGCATACCGTTGTAATCGGGCGAGTTTCTACTTTCAGATGCGACAGAAATTTTGCGGACTGGTCAATCCGTTCGCGAGATATGGCAATTTGGAGGTAAGAAACGCTTGAGAAACTCAAAATTTTCGCAGTTCTGATGCTCGAAACGAATAACCAGAACGGCCTAGGGGAAAAGTACGCATACCGTTGTAGTCGGGCGAGTTGCTACTTTCAGATGCATCAGTAATTTTGCGGATTAGTCGATCCGTTCGCGAGATATGGCAGTTTGGAGGTAAGAAACGCTTGAGAAACTCAAAATTTTTGCAGTTCTGATGCTCGACAAGCATAACTAGAACGGTCTAGGGGAAAAGGACGCATACCGTTGTAATCGGGCGAGTTTCTACTTTCAGATGCAACAGAAATTTTGCGGATTGGTCAATCCGTTCGCGAGATATGGCAGTTTGGAGGTAAGAAACGGTTGAGAAACTCAAAATTTTCACAGTTCTGATGCTCGAAACGAATAACTACAACGGCCTAGGGGAAAAGTACGCATACCGTTGTAATCGGGCGAGTTTCTACTTTCAGATGCAACAGAAATTTTGCGGACTGGTCAATCCGTTCGCGAGATATGGCAATTTGGATGTAAGAAACGCTTGAGAAACTCAAAATTTTCGCAGTTCTGATGCTCGACAATCATAACTAGAACGGTCTAGGGGAAAAGTACGCATACCGTTGTAATCGGGCGAGTTTCTACTTTCAGATGCAACAGAAATTTTGCGGATTGGTCAATCCGTTCGCGAGATATGGCAGTTTGTAGGTAAGAAACGCTTGAGAAACTCAAAATTTTCGCAGTTCTGATGCTCGAAACGAATAACCAGAACGGCCTAGGGGAAAAGTACGCATACCTTTGTAATCGGGCGAGTTTCTACTTTCAGATGCAACATAAATTTTGCGGATTGGTCAATCCGTTCGCGAGATATGGTAGTTTGTGGGTAAGAAACGCTCGAGAAACTCAACATTTTCGCAGTTATGATGCTCGAAACGAATAACTAGAACGGCCTAGGGCAAAAGTACGCATACGGTTGTAATCGGGCGAGTTTCTACTTTCAGATGCAACAGAAATTTTGCGGATTGGTCAATCCGTTCGCGAGATATGGCAGTTTGGAGGTAAGCAACGCTTGGGAAACCCAAAATTTTCGCAGTTCTCATGCTTGAAACGTATAACTACAACGGCCTAGGGGAAAAGTACGCAGACCGTTGTAATCGGGCGAGTTTCTACTTTCAGATGCAACAGAAATTTTGCGGATTGGTCAATCCGTTCGCGAGATATGGCAGTTTGGAGGTAAGAAACACTTGAGAAACTCAAAATCTTCGCAGTTCTGATGCTCGACAATCATAACTAGAACGGTCTAGGGGAAAAGTACGCATACCGTTGTAATCGGGCGAGTTTCTACTTTCAGATGCGACAGAAATTTTGCGGACTGGTCAATCCGTTCGCGAGATATGGCAATTTGGAGGTAAGAAACGCTTGAGAAACTCAAAATTTTCGCAGTTCTGATGCTCGAAACGAATAACCAGAACGGCCTAGGGGAAAAGTACGCATACCGTTGTAGTCGGGCGAGTTGCTACTTTCAGATGCATCAGTAATTTTGCGGATTAGTCGATCCGTTCGCGAGATATGGCAGTTTGGAGGTAAGAAACGCTTGAGAAACTCAAAATTTTCGCAGTTCTGATGCTCGACAAGCATAACTAGAACGGTCTAGGGGAAAAGGACGCATACCGTTGTAATCGGGCGAGTTTCTACTTTCAGATGCAACAGAAATTTTGCGGATTGGTCAATCCGTTCGCGAGATATGGCAGTTTGGAGGTAAGAAACGGTTGAGAAACTCAAAATTTTCACAGTTCTGATGCTCGAAACGAATAACCAGAACGGCCTAGGGGAAAAGTACGCATACCGTTGTAATCGGGCGAGTTTCTACTTTCAGATGCAACAGAAATTTTGCGGATTGGTCAATCCGTTCGCGAGATATGGCAGTTTGGAGGTAAGAAACGGTTGAGAAACTCAAAATTTTCACAGTTCTGATGCTCGACAAGCATAACTAGAACGGACTTGGGGAAACGTACGCATACCGTTGTAATCGGGCGAGTTTCTACTTTCAGATGCAACAGAAATTTTGCGGATTGGTCAATCCGTTCGAGAGATATGGCAGTTTGGAGGCAAGAAACGGTCGAGAAACTCAAAATTATCACAGTTCTGATACTCGAAACGAATAACCAGAACGGCCTAGGGGAAAAGTACGCATACCGTTGTAATCGGGCGAGTTTCTACTTTCAGATGCAACAGAAATTTTGAGGATTGGTCAATCCGTTCGCGAGATATGGCAGTTTGTAGGTAAGAAACGCTTGAGAAACTCAAAATTTTCGCAGTTCTGATGCTCGAAACGAATAACTAGAACGGCCTAGGGGAAAAGTACGCATACCGTTGTAAGCGGGCGAGTTTCTACTTTCAGATGCAACAGAAATTTTGCGGATTAGTCAATCCGTTCGCGAGATATGGCAGTTTGGAGGTAAGAAACGCTTGAGAAACTCAAAATTTTCGCAGTTCTGATGCTCGACAAGCATAACTAGAACGGTCTAGGGGAAAAGTACGCATACCGTTGAAATCGGGCGAGTTTCTACTTTCAGATGCAACAGGAATTTTGCGGATCGGTCAATCCGTTCGCGAGATATGGCAGTTTGGAGGTAAGCAACGCTTGAGAAACTCAAAATTTTCGAAGTTCTCATGCTCGAAACGAATAACTACAACGGACTTGGGGAAACGTACGCATACCGTTGTAATCGGGCGAGTTTCTACTTTCAGATGCAACAGAAATTTTGCGGATTGGTCAATCCGTTCGAGAGATATGGCAGTTTGGAGGCAAGAAACGGTCGAGAAACTCAAAATTTTCGCAGTTCTGATGCTCGACAAGCATAACTAGAACGGTCTAGGGGAAAAGGACGCATACCGTTGTAATCGGGCGAGTTTCTACTTTCAGATGCGACAGAAATTTTGCGGACTGGTCAATCCGTTCGCGAGATATGGCAATTTGGAGGTAAGAAACGCTTGAGAAACTCAAAATTTTCGCAGTTCTGATGCTCGAAACGAATAACCAGAACGGCCTAGGGGAAAAGTACGCATACCGTTGTAGTCGGGCGAGTTGCTACTTTCAGATGCATCAGTAATTTTGCGGATTAGTCGATCCGTTCGCGAGATATGGCAGTTTGGAGGTAAGAAACGCTTGAGAAACTCAAAATTTTCGCAGTTCTGATGCTCGACAAGCATAACTAGAACGGTCTAGGGGAAAAGGACGCATACCGTTGTAATCGGGCGAGTTTCTACTTTCAGATGCAACAGAAATTTTGCGGATCGGTCAATCCGTTCGCGAGATATGGCAGTTTGGAGGTAAGCAACGCTTGAGAAACTCAAAATTTTCGAAGTTCTCATGCTCGAAACGAATAACTACAACGGACTTGGGGAAACGTACGCATACCGTTGTAATCGGGCGAGTTTCTACTTTCAGATGCAACAGAAATTTTGCGGATTGGTCAATCCGTTCGAGAGATATGGCAGTTTGGAGGCAAGAAACGGTCGAGAAACTCAAAATTTTCGCAGTTCTGATGCTCGAAACGAATAACCAGAACGGCCTAGGGGAAAAGTACGCATACCGTTGTAGTCGGGCGAGTTGCTACTTTCAGATGCATCAGTAATTTTGCGGATTAGTCGATCCGTTCGCGAGATATGGCAGTTTGGAGGTAAGAAACGCTTGAGAAACTCAAAATTTTCGCACTTCTGATGCTCGACAAGCATAACTAGAACGGTCTAGGGGAAAAGGACGCATACCGTTGTAATCGGGCGAGTTTCTACTTTCAGATGCGACAGAAATTTTGCGGACTGGTCAATCCGTTCGCGAGATATGGCAATTTGGAGGTAAGAAACGCTTGAGAAACTCAAAATTTTCGCAGTTCTGATGCTCGAAACGAATAACCAGAACGGCCTAGGGGAAAAGTACGCATACCGTTGTAGTCGGGCGAGTTGCTACTTTCAGATGCATCAGTAATTTTGCGGATTAGTCGATCCGTTCGCGAGATATGGCAGTTTGGAGGTAAGAAACGCTTGAGAAACTCAAAATTTTCGCAGTTCTGATGCTCGACAAGCATAACTAGAACGGTCTAGGGGAAAAGGACGCATACCGTTGTAATCGGGCGAGTTTCTACTTTCAGATGCAACAGAAATTTTGCGGATTGGTCAATCCGTTCGCGAGATATGGCAGTTTGGAGGTAAGAAACGGTTGAGAAACTCAAAATTTTCACAGTTCTGATGCTCGAAACGAATAACCAGAACGGCCTAGGGGAAAAGTACGCATACCGTTGTAATCGGGCGAGTTTCTACTTTCAGATGCAACAGAAATTTTGCGGATTGGTCAATCCGTTCGCGAGATATGGCAGTTTGGAGGTAAGAAACGGTTGAGAAACTCAAAATTTTCACAGTTCTGATGCTCGACAAGCATAACTAGAACGGACTTGGGGAAACGTACGCATACAGTTGTAATCGGGCGAGTTTCTACTTTCAGATGCAACAGAAATTTTGCGGATTGGTCAATCCGTTCGAGAGATATGGCAGTTTGGAGGCAAGAAACGGTCGAGAAACTCAAAATTATCACAGTTCTGATACTCGAAACGAATAACCAGAACGGCCTAGGGGAAAAGTACGCATACCGTTGTAATCGGGCGAGTTTCTACTTTCAGATGCAACAGAAATTTTGAGGATTGGTCAATCCGTTCGCGAGATATGGCAGTTTGTAGGTAAGAAACGCTTGAGAAACTCAAAATTTTCGCAGTTCTGATGCTCGAAACGAATAACTAGAACGGCCTAGGGGAAAAGTACGCATACCGTTGTAAGCGGGCGAGTTTCTACTTTCAGATGCAACAGAAATTTTGCGGATTAGTCAATCCGTTCGCGAGATATGGCAGTTTGGAGGTAAGAAACGCTTGAGAAACTCAAAATTTTCGCAGTTCTGATGCTCGACAAGCATAACTAGAACGGTCTAGGGGAAAAGTACGCATACCGTTGAAATCGGGCGAGTTTCTACTTTCAGATGCAACAGGAATTTTGCGGATCGGTCAATCCGTTCGCGAGATATGGCAGTTTGGAGGTAAGCAACGCTTGAGAAACTCAAAATTTTCGAAGTTCTCATGCTCGAAACGAATAACTACAACGGACTTGGGGAAACGTACGCATACCGTTGTAATCGGGCGAGTTTCTACTTTCAGATGCAACAGAAATTTTGCGGATTGGTCAATCCGTTCGAGAGATATGGCAGTTTGGAGGCAAGAAACGGTCGAGAAACTCAAAATTTTCGCAGTTCTGATGCTCGACAAGCATAACTAGAACGGTCTAGGGGAAAAGGACGCATACCGTTGTAATCGGGCGAGTTTCTACTTTCAGATGCGACAGAAATTTTGCGGACTGGTCAATCCGTTCGCGAGATATGGCAATTTGGAGGTAAGAAACGCTTGAGAAACTCAAAATTTTCGCAGTTCTGATGCTCGAAACGAATAACCAGAACGGCCTAGGGGAAAAGTACGCATACCGTTGTAGTCGGGCGAGTTGCTACTTTCAGATGCATCAGTAATTTTGCGGATTAGTCGATCCGTTCGCGAGATATGGCAGTTTGGAGGTAAGAAACGCTTGAGAAACTCAAAATTTTCGCAGTTCTGATGCTCGACAAGCATAACTAGAACGGTCTAGGGGAAAAGGACGCATACCGTTGTAATCGGGCGAGTTTCTACTTTCAGATGCAACAGAAATTTTGCGGATCGGTCAATCCGTTCGCGAGATATGGCAGTTTGGAGGTAAGCAACGCTTGAGAAACTCAAAATTTTCGAAGTTCTCATGCTCGAAACGAATAACTACAACGGACTTGGGGAAACGTACGCATACCGTTGTAATCGGGCGAGTTTCTACTTTCAGATGCAACAGAAATTTTGCGGATTGGTCAATCCGTTCGAGAGATATGGCAGTTTGGAGGCAAGAAACGGTCGAGAAACTCAAAATTTTCGCAGTTCTGATGCTCGAAACGAATAACCAGAACGGCCTAGGGGAAAAGTACGCATACCGTTGTAGTCGGGCGAGTTGCTACTTTCAGATGCATCAGTAATTTTGCGGATTAGTCGATCCGTTCGCGAGATATGGCAGTTTGGAGGTAAGAAACGCTTGAGAAACTCAAAATTTTCGCACTTCTGATGCTCGACAAGCATAACTAGAACGGTCTAGGGGAAAAGGACGCATACCGTTGTAATCGGGCGAGTTTCTACTTTCAGATGCGACAGAAATTTTGCGGACTGGTCAATCCGTTCGCGAGATATGGCAATTTGGAGGTAAGAAACGCTTGAGAAACTCAAAATTTTCGCAGTTCTGATGCTCGAAACGAATAACCAGAACGGCCTAGGGGAAAAGTACGCATACCGTTGTAGTCGGGCGAGTTGCTACTTTCAGATGCATCAGTAATTTTGCGGATTAGTCGATCCGTTCGCGAGATATGGCAGTTTGGAGGTAAGAAACGCTTGAGAAACTCAAAATTTTCGCAGTTCTGATGCTCGACAAGCATAACTAGAACGGTCTAGGGGAAAAGGACGCATACCGTTGTAATCGGGCGAGTTTCTACTTTCAGATGCAACAGAAATTTTGCGGATTGGTCAATCCGTTCGCGAGATATGGCAGTTTGGAGGTAAGAAACGGTTGAGAAACTCAAAATTTTCACAGTTCTGATGCTCGAAACGAATAACCAGAACGGCCTAGGGGAAAAGTACGCATACCGTTGTAATCGGGCGAGTTTCTACTTTCAGATGCAACAGAAATTTTGCGGATTGGTCAATCCGTTCGCGAGATATGGCAGTTTGGAGGTAAGAAACGGTTGAGAAACTCAAAATTTTCACAGTTCTGATGCTCGACAAGCATAACTAGAACGGACTTGGGGAAACGTACGCATACAGTTGTAATCGGGCGAGTTTCTACTTTCAGATGCAACAGAAATTTTGCGGATTGGTCAATCCGTTCGAGAGATATGGCAGTTTGGAGGCAAGAAACGGTCGAGAAACTCAAAATTATCACAGTTCTGATACTCGAAACGAATAACCAGAACGGCCTAGGGGAAAAGTACGCATACCGTTGTAATCGGGCGAGTTTCTACTTTCAGATGCAACAGAAATTTTGAGGATTGGTCAATCCGTTCGCGAGATATGGCAGTTTGTAGGTAAGAAACGCTTGAGAAACTCAAAATTTTCGCAGTTCTGATGCTCGAAACGAATAACTAGAACGGCCTAGGGGAAAAGTACGCATACCGTTGTAAGCGGGCGAGTTTCTACTTTCAGATGCAACAGAAATTTTGCGGATTAGTCAATCCGTTCGCGAGATATGGCAGTTTGGAGGTAAGAAACGCTTGAGAAACTCAAAATTTTCGCAGTTCTGATGCTCGACAAGCATAACTAGAACGGTCTAGGGGAAAAGTACGCATACCGTTGAAATCGGGCGAGTTTCTACTTTCAGATGCAACAGGAATTTTGCGGATCGGTCAATCCGTTCGCGAGATATGGCAGTTTGGAGGTAAGCAACGCTTGAGAAACTCAAAATTTTCGAAGTTCTCATGCTCGAAACGAATAACTACAACGGACTTGGGGAAACGTACGCATACCGTTGTAATCGGGCGAGTTTCTACTTTCAGATGCAACAGAAATTTTGCGGATTGGTCAATCCGTTCGAGAGATATGGCAGTTTGGAGGCAAGAAACGGTCGAGAAACTCAAAATTTTCGCAGTTCTGATGCTCGAAACGAATAACCAGAACGGCCTAGGGGAAAAGTACGCATACCGTTGTAGTCGGGCGAGTTGCTACTTTCAGATGCATCAGTAATTTTGCGGATTAGTCGATCCGTTCGCGAGATATGGCAGTTTGGAGGTAAGAAACGCTTGAGAAACTCAAAATTTTCGCACTTCTGATGCTCGACAAGCATAACTAGAACGGTCTAGGGGAAAAGGACGCATACCGTTGTAATCGGGCGAGTTTCTACTTTCAGATGCAACAGAAATTTTGCGGATTGGTCAATCCGTTCGCGAGATATGGCAGTTTGGAGGTAAGAAACGGTTGAGAAACTCAAAATTTTCACAGTTCTGATGCTCGAAACGAATAACCAGAACGGCCTAGGGGAAAAGTACGCATACCGTTGTAATCGGGCGAGTTTCTACTTTCAGATGCAACAGAAATTTTGCGGATTGGTCAATCCGTTCGCGACATATGGCAGTTTGGAGGTAAGAAACGGTTGAGAAACTCAAAATTTTCACAGTTCTGATGCTCGACAAGCATAACTAGAACGGACTTGGGGAAACGTACGCATACCGTTGTAATCGGGCGAGTTTCTACTTTCAGATGCAACAGAAATTTTGCGGATTGGTCAATCCGTTCGAGAGATATGGCAGTTTGGAGGCAAGAAACGGTTGAGAAACTCAAAATTTTCGCAGTTCTGATGCTCGAAACGAATAACTAGAACGGCCTAGGGGAAAAGTACGCATACCGTTGTAAGCGGGCGAGTTTCTACTTTCAGATGCAACAGAAATTTTGCGGATTAGTCAATCCGTTCGCGAGATATGGCAGTTTGGAGGTAAGAAACGCTTGAGAAACTCAAAATTTTCGCAGTTCTGATGCTCGACAAGCATAACTAGAACGGTCTAGGGGAAAAGTACGCATACCGTTGAAATCGGGCGAGTTTCTACTTTCAGATGCAACAGGAATTTTGCGGATCGGTGAATCCGTTCGCGAGATATGGCAGTTTGGAGGTAAGCAACGCTTGAGAAACTCAAAATTTTCGAAGTTCTCATGCTCGAAACGAATAACTACAACGGCCTACGGGAAAAGTACGCATACCGTTGTAATCGGGCGAGTTTCTACTTTCAGATGCAACAGAAATTTTGCGGATTGGTCAATCCGTTCGCGAGATATGGCAGTTTGGAGGTAAGAAACGCTTGAGAAACTCAAAATTTTCACAGTTCTGATGCTCGAAACGAATAACTAGAACGGACTAGGGGAAAAGTACGCATACCGTTGTAATCGGGCGAGTTTCTACTTTCAGATGCAACAGAAATTTTGCGGATTGGTCAATCCGTTCGCGAGATATGGCAGTTTGGAGGTAAGAAACGGTTGAGAAACTCAAAATTTTCACAGTTCTGATGCTCGACAAGCATAACTAGAACGGTCTAGGGGAAAAGTACGCATACCGTTGTAATCGGGCGAGTTTCTACTTTCAGATGCAACAGGAATTTTGCGGATCGGTCAATCCGTACGCGAGATATGGCAGTTTGGAGGTAAGAAACGCTTGAGAAACTCAAAATTTTCGCAGTTCTGATGCTCGAAACGAATAACCAGAACGGCCTAGGGGAAAAGTACGCATACCGTTGTAATCGGGCGAGTTTCTACTTTCAGATGCAACAGAAATTTTGCGGATTGGTCAATCCGTTCGCGAGATATGGCAGTTTGGAGGTAAGAAACGCTTGAGAAACTCAAAATTTTCGCAGTTCTGATGCTCGACAAGCATAACTAGAACGGTCTAGGGGAAAAGTACGCATACCGTTTTAATCGGGCGACTTTCTACTTTCAGATGCAACAGAAATTTTGCGGATTGGTCAATCCGTTCGCGAGATATGGCAGTTTGTATGTAAGAAACGCTTGAGGAACTCAACATTTTTGCAGTTCTGATGCTCGAAACGAATAACTAGAACGGCCTAGGGTAAAAGTACGCATACCATTGTAATCGGGCGAGTTTCTACTTTCAGATGCAACATAAATTTTGCGGATTGGTCAATCGGTACGCGAGATATGGCAGTTTGGAGGTAAGAAACGCTTGAGAAACTCAAAATTTTCGCAGTTCTGATGCTCGAAACGAATAACTAGAACGGACTAGGGGAAAAGTACGCATACCGTTGTAATCGGGCGAGTTTCTACTTTCAGATGCAACAGAAATTTTGCGGATTGGTCAATCCGTTCGCGAGATATGGCAGTTTGGAGGTAAGCAACGCTTGAGAAACCCAAAATTTTCGCAGTTCTCATGCTCGAAACGAATAACTACAACGGCCTAGGGGAAAAGTACGCATACCGTTGTAATCGGGCGAGTTTCTACTTTCAGATGCAACAGAAATTTTGCGGACTGGTCAATCCGTTCGCGAGATATGGCAATTTGGAGGTAAGAAACGCTTGAGAAACTCAAAATTTTCGCAGTTCTGATGCTCGACAAGCATAACTAGAACGGTCTAGGGGAAAAGTACGCATACCGTTGTAATCGGGCTAGTTTCTACTTTCAGATGCAACAGAAATTTTGCGGATTGGTCAATCCGTTCGCGAGATATGGCAGTTTGTAGGTAAGAAACGCTTGAGAAACTCAAAATTTTCGCAGTTCTGATGCTCGAAACGAATAACCAGAACGGCCTAGGGGAAAAGTACGCATACCTTTGTAATCGGGCGAGTTTCTACTTTCAGATGCAACAGAAATTTTGCGGATTGGTCAATCCGTTCGTGAGATATGGTAGTTTGTAGGTAAGAAACGCTCGAGAAACTCAACATTTTCGCAGTTCTGATGCTCGAAACGAATAACTAGAACGGTCTAGGGGAAAAATACGCATACGGTTGTAATCGGGCGAGTTTCTACTTTCAGATGCAACAGAAATTTTGCGGATTGGTCAATCCGTTCGCGAGATATGGCAGTTTGGAGGTAAGCAACGCTTGGGAAACCCAAAATTTTCGCAGTTCTCATGCTCGAAACGTATAACTACAACGGCCTAGGGGAAAAGTACGCATACCGTTGTAATCGGGCGAGTTTCTACTTTCAGATGCAACAGAAATTTTGCGGATTGGTCAATCCGTTCGCGAGATATGGCAGTTTGTAGGTAAGAAACGCTTGAGAAACTCAACATCTTCGCAGTTCTGATGCTCGAAACGAATAACTAGAACGGCCTAGGGGAAAAGTACGCATGCCGTTGTAATCGGGCGAGTTTCTACATTCAGATGCAACAGAAATTTTGCGGATTGGTCAATCCGTTCGCGAGATATGGCAGTTTGGAGGTAAGAAACACTTGAGAAACTCAAAATCTTCGCAGTTCTGATGCTCGAAACGAATAACTAGAACGGCCTAGGAGAAAAGTACGCATACCGTTGTAATCGGGCGAGTTTCTACTGTCAGATGCAACAGAAATTTTGCGGATTAGTCAATCCGTTCGCGAGATATGGCAGTTTGGAGGAAAGAAACGCTTGAGAAACTCAAAATTTTCGCAGTTCTGATGCTCGACAAGCATAACTAGAACGGTCTAGGGGAAAAGTACGCATACCGTTGTAATCGGGCGAGTTTCTACTTTCAGATGCAACAGAAATTTTGCGGATTGGTCAATCCGTTCGCGAGATATGGCAGTTTCTAGGTAAGAAACGCTTGTGAAACTCAACATTTTCGCAGTTCTGATGCTCGAAACGAATAACTAGAACCGACTTGGGGAAACGTACGCACACCGTTGTAATCGGGCGACTTTCTACTTTCAGATGCAACAGAAATTTTGCGGATTGGTCAATCCGTTCGCGAGACATGGCAGTTTGGAGGTAAGAAACGCTTGAGAAACTCAAAATTTTCGCAGTTCTGATGCTCGAAACGAATAACTAGAACCGACTTGGGGAAACGTACGCACACCGTTGTAATCGGGCGACTTTCTACTTTCAGATGCAACAGAAATTTTGCGGATTGGTCAATCCGTTCGCGAGATATGGCAGTTTGTAGGTAAGAAACGCTTGAGAAACTCAACATTTTTGCAGTTCTGATGCTCGAAACGAATAACTAGAACGGCCTAGGGGAAAAGTACGCATACCGTTGTAATCGGGCGAGTTTCTACTTTCAGATGCAACAGAAATTTTGCGGATTGGTCAATCCGTTCGCGAGATATGGCAGTTTGGAGGTAAGAAACGCTTGAGAAACTCAAAATTTTCGCAGTTCTGATGCTCGAAACGAATAACTACAACGGCCTAGGGGAAAAGTACGCATACCGTTGTAATCGGGCGAGTTTCTACTTTCAGATGCAACAGAAATTTTGCGGACTGGTCAATCCGTTCGCGAGATATGGCAACTTGGAGGTAAGAAACGCTTGAGAAACTCAAAATTTTCGCAGTTCTGATGCTCGACAAGCATAACTAGAACGGTCTAGGGGAAAAGTACGCATACCGTTGTAATCGGGCGAGTTTCTACTTTCAGATGCAACAGAAATTTTGCGGATTAGTCAATCCGTTCTCGAGGTATGGCAGTTTGGATGTAAGAAACGCTTGAGAAACTCAAAATTTTCGCAGTTCTGATGCTCGACAAGCATAACTAGAACGGTCCAGGGGAAAAGTACGCTCACCGTTGTAATCGGGCGAGTTTCTACTTTCAGATGCAACAGAAATTTTGCGGATTGGTCAATCCGTTCGCGAGATATGGCAGTTTGTAGGTAAGAAACTCTCGAGAAACTGAACATTTTCGCAGTTCTGATGCTCGAACCGAATAACTAGAACGGCCTAGGGGAAAAGTACGCATACGGTTGTAATCGGGCGAGTTTCTACTTTCAGATGCAACAGAAATTTTGCGGATTGGTCAATCCGTTCGCGAGATATGGCAGTTTGGAGGTAAGAAACGCTTGAGAAACTCAAAATTTTCGCAGTTCTGATGCTCGAAACGAATACCTACAACGGCCTAGGGGAAAAGTACGCATACCGTTGTAATCGGGCGAGTTGCTACTTTCAGATGCATCAGAAATTTTGCGGATTTGTCAATCCGTTCTCGAGATATGGCAGTTTGGATGTAAGAAACGCTTGAGAAACTCAAAATTTTCGCAGTTCTGATGCTCGACAAGCATAACTAGAACGGTCCAGGGGAAAAGTACGCATACCGTTGTAATCGGGCGAGTTTCTACTTTCAGATGCAACAGAAATTTTGCGGACTGGTCAATCCGTTCGCGAGATATGGCAATTTGGAGGTAAGAAACGCTTGAGAAACTCAAAATTTTCGCAGTTCTGATGCTCGACAAGCATAACTAGAACGGTCTAGGGGAAAAGTACGCATACCGTTGTAATCGGGCGAGTTTCTACTTTCAGATGCAAAAGAAATTTTGCGGATTAGTCAATCCGTTCGCGAGATATGGCAGTTTGGAGGTAAGAAACGCTTGAGAAACTCAAAATTTTCGCAGTTCTGATGCTCGAAACGAATAACTAGAACGGCCTAGGGGAAAAGTACGCATACCGTTGTAATCGGGCGAGTTTCTACTTTCAGATGCAACAGAAATTTTGCGGATTGGTCAATCAGTTCGCGAGATATGGCAGTTTGGAGGTAAGAAACGGTTGAGAAACTCAAAATTTTCACAGTTCTGATGCTCGAAACGAATAACTAGAGCGGCCTAGGGGAAAAGTACGCATACCGTTGTAATCGGGCGAGTTTCTACTTTCAGATGCAACAGAAATTTTGCGGATTGGTCAATCCGTTCGCGAGATATGGCAGTTTGGAGGTAAGAAACGCTTGAGAAACTCAAAATTTTCGCAGTTCTGATGCTCGACAAGCATAACTAGAACGGTCTAGGGGAAAAGTACGCATACCGTTGTAATCGGGCGAATTTCTACTTTCAGATGCAACAGAAATTTTGCGGATTGGTCAATCCGTTCGCGAGATATGGCAGTTTGTAGGTAAGAAACGCTTGAGAAACTCAACATTTCCGCAGTTCTGATGCTCGAAACGAATAACTAGAACGGCCTAGGGGAAAAGTACGCATACCGTTGTAATCGGGCGAGTCTCTACTTTCAGATGCATTAGAAATTTTGCGTATTGGTCAATCCGTTCGCGAGATATGGCAGTTTGGAAGTAAGAAACGCTTGAGAAACTCAAAATTTTCGCAGTTCTGATGCTCGAAACGAATAACTAGAACGGCCTAGGGGAAAAGTACGCATACCGTTGTAATCGGGCGAGTTTGTACTTTCAGATGCAACAGAAATTTTGCGGATTGGTCAATCCGTTCGCGAGATATGGCAGTTTGGAGGTAAGAAACGCTTGAGAAACTCAAAATTTTCGCAGTTCTGATACTCGACAAGCATAACTAGAGCGGTCTAGGGGAAAAGTACGCATACCGTTGTAATCGGGCGACTTTCTACTTTCAGATGCAACAGAAATTTTGCGGATTGGTCAGTCCGTTCGCGAGATATGGCAGTTTGGAGGTAAGAAACGGTTGAGAAACTCAAAATTTTCACAGTTCTGATGCTCGAAACGAATAACTAGAGCGGCCTAGGGGAAAAGTACGCATACCGTTGTAATCGGGCGAGTTTCTACTTTCAGATGCAACAGAAATTTTGCGGATTGGTCAATCCGTTCGCGAGATATGGCAGTTTGGAGGTAAGAAACGCTTGAGAAACTCAAAATTTTCGCAGTTCTGATGCTCGAAACGAATAACTAGAACGGCCTAGGGGAAAAGTACGCATACCGTTGTAATCGGGCGAGTTTCTACTTTCAGATGCAACAGAAATTTTGCGGATTGGTCAATCCGTTCGCGAGATATGGCAGTTTGGAGGTAAGAAACGCTTGAGAAACTCAAAATTTTCGCAGTTCTGATGCTCGACAAGCATAACTAGAGCGGTCTAGGGGAAAAGTACGCATACCGTTGTAATCGGGCGACTTTCTACTTTCAGATGCAACAGAAATTTTGCGGATTGGTCAATCCGTTCGCGAGATATAGCAGTTTGGAGGTAAGAAACGGTTGAGAAACTCAAAATTTTCACAGTTCTGATGCTCGAAACGAATAACTAGAGCGGCCTAGGGGAAAAGTACGCATACCGTTGTAATCGGGCGAGTTTCTACTTTCAGATGCAACAGAAATTTTGCGGATTGGTCAATCCGTTCGCGAGATATGGCAGTTTGGAGGTAAGAAACGCTTGAGAAACTCAAAATTTTCGCAGTTCTGATGCTCGACAAGCATAACTAGAACGGTCTAGGGGAAAAGTACGCATACCGCTTTAATCGGGCTAATGTGTACTTTCAGATGCAACAGAAATTTTGCGGATTGGTCAATCCGTTCGCGAGATATGGCAGTTTGTAGGTAAGAAACGCTTGAGAAACTCAACATTTCCGCAGTTCTGATGCTCGAAACGAATAACTAGAACGGCCTAGGGGAAAAGTACGCATATCGTTGTAATCGGGCGAGTTTCTACTTTCAGATGCAACAGAAATTTTGCGGATTGGTCAATCCGTTCGCGAGATATGGCAGTTTGGAAGTAAGAAACGCTTGAGAAACTCAAAATTTTCGCAGTTCTGATGCTCGAAACGAATAACTAGAACGGCCTAGGGGAAAAGTACGCATACCGTTGTAATCGGGCGAGTTTGTACTTTCAGATGCAACAGAAATTTTGCGGATTGGTCAATCCGTTCGCGAGATATGGCAGTTTGGATGTAAGAAACGCTTGAGAAACTCAAAATTTTCGCAGTTCTGATGCTCGAAACGAATAACTAGAACGGCCTAGGGGAAAAATACGCATACCGTTGTAATCGGGCGAATTTCTACTTTCAGATGCAACAGAAATTTTGCGGATTGGTCAATCCGTTCGCGAGATATGGCAGTTTGTAGGTAAGAAACGCTTGAGAAACTCAACATTTTCGCAGTTCTGATGCTCGAAACGAATAACTAGAACGGACTAGGGGAGAAGTACGCATACGGTTGTAATCGGGCGAGTTTCTACTTTCAGATGCAACAGAAATTTTGCGGATTGGTCATTCCTTTCGCGAGATATGGCAGTTTGGAGGTAAGAAACGCTTGAGAAACTCAAAATTTTCGCAGTTCTCATGCTCGAAACGAATAACTAGAACGGCGTAGGGGAAAAGTACGCCTACCGTTGTAATCGGGCGAGTTTCTACTTTCAGATGCAACAGAAATTTTGCGGATTGGTCAATCCGTTCGCGAGATATGGCAGTTTGGAGGTAAGAAACGCTTGAGAAACTCAAAATTTTCGCAGTTCTGATGCTCGAAACGAATAACTATAACGGACTAGGGGAAAAGTACGCATACCGTTGTAATCGGGCGACTTTCTACTTTCAGATGCAACAGAAATTTTGCGGATTGGTCAATCCGTTCGCGAGATATGGCTGTTTGGAAGTAAGAAACGCTTGAGAAACTCAAAATTTTCGCAGTTCTGATGCTCGAAACGAATAACTAGAACGGCCTAGGGGAAAAGTACGCATACCGTTGTAATTGGGCGAGTTTCTACTTTCAGATGCAACAGAAATTTTGCGGATTGGTCAATCCGTTCGCGAGATATGGCAGTTTGGAGGTAAGAAACGCTTGAGAAACTCAAAATTTTCGCAGTTCTGATGCTCGACAAGCATAACTAGAGCGGTCTAGGGGAAAAGTACGCATTCCGTTGTAATCGGGCGACTTTCTACTTTCAGATGCAACAGAAATTTTGCAGATTGGTCAATCCGTTCGCGAGATATGGCAGTTCGGAGGTAAGAAACGGTTGAGAAACTCAAAATTTTCACAGTTCTGATGCTCGAAACGAATAACTAGAGCGGCCTAGGGGAAAAGTACGCATACCGTTGTAATCGGGCGAGTTTCTACTTTCAGATGCAACAGAAATTTTGCGGATTGGTCAATCCGTTCGCGAGATATGGCAGTTTGGAGGTAAGAAACGCTTGAGAAACTCAAAATTTTCGCAGTTCTGATGCTCGAAACGAATAACTAGAACGGCCTAGGGGAAAAGTACGCATACCTTTGTAATCGGGCGAGTTTCTACTTTCAGATGCAACAGAAATTTTGCGGATTGGTCAATCCGTTCGCGAGATATGGCAGTTTGGAGGTAAGAAACGCTTGAGAAACTCAAAATTTTCGCAGTTCTTATGCTCGACAAGCATAACTAGAGCGGTCTAGGGGAAAAGTACGCATACCGTTGTAATCGGGCGACTTTCCACTTTCAGATGCAACAGAAATTTTGCGGATTGGCCAATCCGTTCGCGAGATATGGCAGTTTGGAGGTAAGAAACGGTTGAGAAACTCAAAATTTTCACAGTTCTGATGCTCGAAACGAATAACTAGAGCGGCCTAGGGGAAAAGTACGCATACCGTTGTAATCAGGCGAGTTTCTACTTTCAGATGCAGCAGAAATTTTGCGGATTGGTCAATCCGTTCGCGAGATATGGCAGTTTGGAGGTAAGAAACGCTTGAGAAACTCAAAATTTTCGCAGTTCTGATGCTCGACAAGCATAACTAGAACGGTCTAGGGGAAAAGTACGCATACCGTTGTAATCGGGCGAATTTCTACTTTCAGACGCAACAGAAATTTTGCGGATTGGTCAATCCGTTCGCGAGATATGGCAGTTTGTAGGTAAGAAACGCTTGAGAAACTCAACATTTCCGCAGTTCTGATGCTCGAAACGAATAACTAGAACGGCCTAGGGGAAAAGTACGCATACCGTTGTAATCGGGCGAGTTTCTACTTTCAGATGCATTAGAAATTTTGCGGATTGGTCAATCCGTTCGCGAGATATGGCAGTTTGGATGTAAGAAACGCTTGAGAAACTCAAAATTTTCGCAGTTCTGATGCTCGAAACGTATAACTAGAACGGCCTAGGGGAAAAGCACGCATACCGTTGTAATCGGGCGAGTTTCTACTTTCAGATGCAACAGAAATTTTGCGGATTGGTCAATCCGTTCGCGAGACATGGCAGTTTGGAGGTAAGAAACGGTTGAGAAACTCAAAATTTTCGCAGTTCTGATGCTCGACAAGCATAACTAGAACGGTCTAGGGGAAAAGTACGCATACCGTTGTAATCGGGCGAATTTCTACTTTCAGACGCAACAGAAATTTTGCGGATTGGTCAATCCGTTCGCGAGATATGGCAGTTTGTAGGTAAGAAACGCTTGAGAAACTCAACATTTCCGCAGTTCTGATGCTCGAAACGAATAACTAGAACGGCCTAGGGGAAAAGTACGCATACCGTTGTAATCGGGCGAGTTTCTACTTTCAGATGCATTAGAAATTTTGCGGATTGGTCAATCCGTTCGCGAGATATGGCAGTTTGGAAGTAAGAAACGCTTGAGAAACTCAAAATTTTCGCAGTTCTGATGCTCGAAACGAATAACTAGAACGGCCTAGGGGAAAAGTACGCATACCGTTGTAATCGGGCGACTTTCTACTTTCAGATGCAACAGAAATTTTGCGGATTGGTCAATCCGTTCGCGAGATATGGCAGTTTGGAAGTAAGAAACGCTTGAGAAACTCAAAATTTTCGCAGTTCTGATGCTCGAAACGAATAACTAGAACGGCCTAGGGGAAAAGTACGCATACCGTTGTAATCGGGCGAGTTTGTACTTTCAGATGCAACAGAAATTTTGCGGATTGGTCAATCCGTTCGCGAGATATGGCAGTTTGGAGGTAAGAAACGCTTGAGAAACTCAAAATTTTCGCAGTTCTGATGCTCGAAACGAATAACTAGAACGGCCTAGGGGAAAAGTACGCACACCGTTGTAATCGGGCGAGTTTCTACTTTCAGATGCAACAGAAATTTTGCGGATTGGTCAATCCGTTCGCGAGATATGGCAGTTTGTAGGTAAGAAACGCTTGAGAAACTCAACATTTTCGCAGTTCTGATGCTCGAAACGAATAACTAGAACGGCCTAGGGGAAAAGTACGCATACCGTTGTACTCGGGCGAGTTTCTACTTTCAGATGCAACAGAAATTTTGCGGATTGGTCAAACCGTTCGCGAGATATGGCAGTTTGGAGGTAAGAAACGCTTGAGAAACTCAAAATTTTCGCAGTTCTGATGCTCGAAACGAATAACTAGAACGGACTAGGGGAGAAGTACGCATACCTTTGTAATCGGGCGAGTTTCTACTTTCAGATGCAACAGAAATTTTGCGGATTGGTCATTCCTTTCGCGAGATATGGCAGTTTGGAGGTAAGAAACGCTTGAGAAACTCAAAATTTTCGCAGTTCTGATGCTCGAAACGAATAACTAGAACGGCGTAGGGGAAAAGTACGCCTACCGTTGTAATCGGGCGAGTTTCTACTTTCAGATGCAACAGAAATTTTGCGGATTGGTCAAACCGTTCGCGAGATATGGCAGTTTGGAGGTAAGAAACGCTTGAGAAACTCAAAATTTTCGCAGTTCTGATGCTCGAAACGAATAACTAGAACGGACTAGGGGAGAAGTACGCATACCTTTGTAATCGGGCGAGTTTCTACTTTCAGATGCAACAGAAATTTTGCGGATTGGTCATTCCTTTCGCGAGATATGGCAGTTTGGAGGTAAGAAACGCTTGAGAAACTCAAAATTTTCGCAGTTCTGATGCTCGAAACGAATAACTAGAACGGCGTAGGGGAAAAGTACGCCTACCGTTGTAATCGGGCGAGTCTATACTTTCAGATGCAACAGAAATTTTGCGGATTGGTCAATCCGTTCGCGAGATATGGCAGTTTGGAGGTAAGAAACGCTTGAGAAACTCAAAATTTTCGCAGTTCTGACGCTCGAAACGAATAACTAGAACGGACTAGGGGAAAAGTACGCAGACCGTTGTAATCGGGCGAGTTTCTACTTTCAGATGCAACAGAAATTTTGCGGATTGGTCAATCCGTTCGCGAGATATGGCAGTTTGTAGGTAAGAAACGCTTGAGAAACTCAAAATTTTCGCAGTTCTGATGCTCGAAACGAATAAATAGAACGGCCTAGGGGAAAAGTACGCATACCGTTGTAATCGGGCGAGTTTCTACTTTCAGACGCAACAGAAATTTTGCGGATTAGTCATTCCGTTCGCGAGATATGGCAGTTTGGAGGTAAGAAACGCTTGAGAAACTCAAAATTTTCGCAGTTCTGATGCTCGACAAGCATAACTAGAACGGTCTAGGGGAAAAGTACGCATACCGTTGTAATCGGGCGACTTTCTACTTTCAGATGCAACAGAAATTTTGCGGATTGGTCAATCCGTTCGCGAGATATGGCAGTTTGGAAGTAAGAAACGGTCGAGAAACTCAAAATTATCACAGTTCTGATACTCGAAACGAATAACCAGAACGGCCCAGGGGAAAAGTACGCATACCGTTGTAATCGGGCGAGTTTCTACTTTCAGATGCAACAGAAATTTTGCGGATTGGTCAATCCGTTCGCGAGATATGGCAGTTTGGAGGTAAGCAACGCTTGAGAAACCCAAAATTTTCGCAGTTCTCATGCTCGAAACGAATAACTACAACGGCCTACGGGAAAAGTACGCATACCGTTGTAATCCGGCGAGTTTCTACTTTCAGATGCAACAGAAATTTTGCGGATTGATCAATCCGTTCGCGAGATATGGCAGTTTGGAGGTAAGCAACGCTTGAAAAACTCAAAATTTTCGCAGTTCTGTTGCTCGAAACGAATAACTAGAACGGGATAGGGGAAAAGTACGCATACCGTTGTAATCGGGCGAGTTTCTACTTTCAGATGCAACAGAAATTTTGCGGATTGGTCAATCCGTTCGCGAGATATGGCAGTTTGGAGGTAAGAAACGCTTGAGAAACTCAAAATTTTCGCAGTTCTGATGCTCGACAAGCATAACTAGAGCGGTCTAGGGGAAAAGTACGCATACCGTTGTAATCGGGCGACTTTCTACTTTCAGATGCAACAGAAATTTTGCGGATTGGTCAATCCGTTCGCGAGATATGGCAGTTTGGAGGTAAGAAACGGTTGAGAAACTCAAAATTTTCACAGTTCTGATGCTCGAAACGAATAACTAGAGCGGCCTAGGGGAAAAGTACGCATACCGTTGTAATCGGGCGAGTTTCTACTTTCAGATGCAACAGAAATTTTGCGGATTGGTCATTCCGTTCGCGAGATATGGCAGTTTGGAGGTAAGAAACGCTTGAGAAACTCAACATTTTCGCAGTTCTGATGCTCGAAACGAATAACTAGAGCGGCCTAGGGGAAAAGTACGCATACCGTTGTAATCGGGCGAGTTTCTACTTTCAGATGCAACAGAAATTTTGCGGATTGGTCAATCCGTTCGCGAGATATGGCAGTTTGGAGGTAAGAAACGCTTGAGAAACTCAAAATTTTCGCAGTTCTGATGCTCGAAACGAATAACTAGAACGGACTTGGGGAAACGTACGCATACCGTTGTAATCGGGCGAGTTTCTACTTTCAGATGCAACAGAAATTTTGCGAATTGGTCAATCCGTTCGCGAGATATGGCAGTTTGGAGGCAAGAAACGGTCGAGAAACTCAAAATTATCACAGTTCTTGACTCGAAACGAATAACCAGAACGGCCTAGGGGAAAAGTACGCATACCGTTGTAATCGGGCGAGTTTCTACTTTCAGATGCAACAGAAATTTTGCGGATTGGTCAATCTGTTCGCGAGATATGGCAGTTTGGAGGTAAGAAACGCTTGAGAAACTCAAAATTTTCGCAGTTCTGATGCTCGAAACGAATAACTAGAACGGCCTAGGGGAAAAGTACGCATTCCGTTGTAAGCGGACGAGTTTCTACTTTCAGATGCAACAGAAATTTTGCGGATTAGTCAATCCGTTCGCGAGATATGGCAGTTTGGAGGTAACAAACGCTTGAGAAACTCAAAATTTTCGCAGTTCTGATGCTCGACAAGCACAACTAGAACGGTCTAGGGGAAAAGTACGCTTACCGTTGTAATCGGGCGAATTTCTACTTTCAGATGCAACAGAAATTTTGCGGATTGGTCAATCCGTTCGCGAGATATGGCAGTTTGGAGGTAAGCAACGCTTGAGAAACCCAAAATTTTCGCAGTTCTCATGCTCGAAACGAATAACTACAACGGCCTACGGGAAAAGTACGCATACCGTTGTAATCCGGCGAGTTTCTACTTTCAGATGCAACAGAAATTTTGCGGATTGGTCAATCCGTTCGCGAGATATGGCAGTTTGGAAGTAAGAAACGCTTGAGAAACTCAAAATTTTCGCAGTTCTGATGCTCGAAACGAATAACTAGAGCGGCCTAGGGGAAAAGTACGCATACCGTTGTAATCGGGCGAGTTTCTACTTTCAGATGCAACAGAAATTTTCCGGATTGGTCAATCCGTTCGCGAGATATGGCAGTTTGGAGGTAAGAAACGCTTGAGAAACTCAAAATTTTCGCAGTTCTGATGCTCGACAAGCATAACTAGAGCGGTCTAGGGGAAAAGTACGCATACCGTTGTAATCGGGCGACTTTCTACTTTCAGATGCAACAGAAATTTTGCGGATTGGTCAATCCGTTCGCGAGATATGGCAGTTTGGAGGTAAGAAACGGTTGAGAAACTCAAAATTTTCACAGTTCTGATGCTCGAAACGAATAACTAGAGCGGCCTAGGGGAAAAGTACGCATACCGTTGTAATCGGGCGAGTTTCTACTTTCAGATGCAACAGAAATTTTGCGGATTGGTCAATCCGTTCGCGAGATATGGCAGTTTGGAGGTAAGAAACGCTTGAGAAACTCAACATTTTCGCAGTTCTGATGCTCGAAACGAATAACTAGAACGGCCTAGGGGAAAAGTACGCATACCGTTGTAATCGGGCGAGTTTCTACTTTCAGATGCATTAGAAATTTTGCGGATTGGTCAATCCGTTCGCGAGATATGGCAGTTTGGAAGTAAGAAACGCTTGAGAAACTCAAAATTTTCGCAGTTCTGATGCTCGGAACGAATAACTAGAACGGCCTAGGGGAAAAGTACGCATACCGTTGTAATCGGGCGAGTTTCTACTTTCAGATGCAACAGAAATTTTGCGGATTGGTCAATCCGTTCGCGAGATATGGCAGTTTGGAGGTAAGAAACGCTTGAGAAACTCAAAATTTTCGCAGTTCTGATGCTCGACAAGCATAACTAGACCGGTCTAGGGGAAAAGTACCCATACCGTTGTAATCGGGCGACTTTCTACTTTCAGATGCAACAGAAATTTTGCGGATTGGTCAATCCGTTCGCGAGATATGGCAGTTTGGAGGTAAGCAACGCTTGAGAAACCCAAAATTTTCGCAGTTCTCATGCTCGAAACGAATAACTACAACGGCCTACGGGAAAAGTACGCATACCGTTGTAATCCGGCGAGTTTCTACTTTCAGATGCAACAGAAATTTTGCGGATTGGTCAATCCGTTCGCGAGATATGGCAGTTTGGAAGTAAGAAACGCTTGAGAAACTCAAAATTTTCGCAGTTCTGATGCTCGAAACGAATAACTAGAGCGGCCTAGGGGAAAAGTACGCATACCGTTGTAATCGGGCGAGTTTCTACTTTCAGATGCAACAGAAATTTTGCGGATTGGTCAATCCGTTCGCGAGATATGGCAGTTTGGAGGTAAGAAACGGTTGAGAAACTCAAAATTTTCACAGTTCTGATGCTCGAAACGAATAACTAGAGCGGCCTAGGGGAAAAGTACGCATACCGTTGTAATCGGGCGAGTTTCTACTTTCAGATGCAACAGAAATTTTGCGGATTGGTCAATCCGTTCGCGAGATATGGCAGTTTGGAGGTAAGAAACGCTTGAGAAACTCAACATTTTCGCAGTTCTGATGCTCGAAACGAATAACTAGAACGGCCTAGGGGAAAAGTACGCATACCGTTGTAATCGGGCGAGTTTCTACTTTCAGATGCATTAGAAATTTTGCGGATTGGTCAATCCGTTCGCGAGATATGGCAGTTTGGAAGTAAGAAACGCTTGAGAAACTCAAAATTTTCGCAGTTCTGATGCTCGGAACGAATAACTAGAACGGCCTAGGGGAAAAGTACGCATACCGTTGTAATCGGGCGAGTTTGTACTTTCAGATGCAACAGAAATTTTGCGGATTGGTCAATCCGTTCGCGAGATATGGCAGTTTGGAGGTAAGAAACGCTTGAGAAACTCAAAATTTTCGCAGTTCTGATGCTCGAAACGAATAACTAGAACGGCCTAGGGGAAAGCACGCATACCGTTGTAATCGGGCGAGTTTCTACTTTCAGATGCAACAGAAATTTTGCGGATTGGTCAATCCGTTCGCGAGATATGGCAGTTTGGAGGTAAGAAACGCTTGAGAAACTCAAAATTTTCGCAGTTCTGATGCTCGACAAGCATAACTAGAGCGGTCTAGGGGAAAAGTACCCATACCGTTGTAATCGGGCGACTTTCTACTTTCAGATGCAACAGAAATTTTGCGGATTGGTCAATCCGTTCGCGAGATATGGCAGTTTGGAGGTAAGAAACGGTTGAGAAACTCAAAATTTTCACAGTTCTGATGCTCGAAACGAATAACTAGAGCGGCCTAGGGGAAAAGTACGCATACCGTTGTAATCGGGCGACTTTCTACTTTCAGATGCAACAGAAATTTTGCGGATTGGTCAATCCGTTCGCGAGATATGGCAGTTTGGAGGTAAGAAACGGTTGAGAAACTCAAAATTTTCACAGTTCTGATGCTCGAAACGAATAACTAGAGCGGCCTAGGGGAAAAGTACGCATACCGTTGTAATCGGGCGAGTTTCTACTTTCAGATGCAACAGAAATTTTGCGGATTGGTCAATCCGTTCGCGAGATATGGCAGTTTGGAGGTAAGAAACGCTTGAGAAACTCAACATTTTCGCAGTTCTGATGCTCGAAACGAATAACTAGAACGGCCTAGGGGAAAAGTACGCATACCGTTGTAATCGGGCGAGTTTCTACTTTCAGATGCATTAGAAATTTAGCGGATTGGTCAATCCGTTCGCGAGATATGGCAGTTTGGAAGTAAGAAACGCTTGAGAAACTCAAAATTTTCGCAGTTCTGATGCTCGGAACGAATAACTAGAACGGCCTAGGGGAAAAGTACGCATACCGTTGTAATCGGGCGAGTTTGTACTTTCAGATGCAACAGAAATTTTGCGGATTGGTCAATCCGTTCGCGAGATATGGCAGTTTGGAGGTAAGAAACGCTTGAGAAACTCAAAATTTTCGCAGTTCTGATGCTCGAAACGAATAACTAGAACGGCCTAGGGGAAAGTACGCATACCGTTGTAATCGGGCGAGTTTCTACTTTCAGATGCAACAGAAATTTTGCGGATTGGTCAATCCGTTCGCGAGATATGGCAGTTTGGAGGTAAGAAACGCTTGAGAAACTCAAAATTTTCGCAGTTCTGATGCTCGACAAGCATAACTAGAGCGGTCTAGGGGAAAAGTACCCATACCGTTGTAATCGGGCGACTTTCTACTTTCAGATGCAACAGAAATTTTGCGGATTGGTCAATCCGTTCGCGAGATATGGCAGTTTGGAGGTAAGCAACGCTTGAGAAACCCAAAATTTTCGCAGTTCTCATGCTCGAAACGAATAACTACAACGGCCTACGGGAAAAGTACGCATACCGTTGTAATCGGGCGAGTTTCTACTTTCAGATGCAACAGAAATTTTGCGGATTGGTCAATCCGTTCGCGAGATATGGCAGTTTGGAGGTAAGAAACGCTTGAGAAACTCAACATTTTCGCAGTTCTGATGCTCGAAACGAATAACTAGAACGGCCTAGGGGAAAAGTACGCATACCGTTGTAATCGGGCGAGTTTCTACTTTCAGATGCATTAGAAATTTTGCGGATTGGTCAATCCGTTCGCGAGATATGGCAGTTTGGAAGTAAGAAACGCTTGAGAAACTCAAAATTTTCGCAGTTCTGATGCTCGGAACGAATAACTAGAACGGCCTAGGGGAAAAGTACGCATACCGTTGTAATCGGGCGAGTTTGTACTTTCAGATGCAACAGAAATTTTGCGGATTGGTCAATCCGTTCGCGAGATATGGCAGTTTGGAGGTAAGAAACGCTTGAGAAACTCAAAATTTTCGCAGTTCTGATGCTCGAAACGAATAACTAGAACGGCCTAGGGGAAAGCACGCATACCGTTGTAATCGGGCGAGTTTCTACTTTCAGATGCAACAGAAATTTTGCGGATTGGTCAATCCGTTCGCGAGATATGGCAGTTTGGAGGTAAGAAACGCTTGAGAAACTCAAAATTTTCGCAGTTCTGATGCTCGACAAGCATAACTAGAGCGGTCTAGGGGAAAAGTACCCATACCGTTGTAATCGGGCGACTTTCTACTTTCAGATGCAACAGAAATTTTGCGGATTGGTCAATCCGTTCGCGAGATATGGCAGTTTGGAGGTAAGAAACGGTTGAGAAACTCAAAATTTTCACAGTTCTGATGCTCGAAACGAATAACTAGAGCGGCCTAGGGGAAAAGTACGCATACCGTTGTAATCGGGCGAGTTTCTACTTTCAGATGCATTAGAAATTTTGCGGATTGGTCAATCCGTTCGCGAGATATGGCAGTTTGGAAGTAAGAAACGCTTGAGAAACTCAAAATTTTCGCAGTTCTGATGCTCGGAACGAATAACTAGAACGGCCTAGGGGAAAAGTACGCATACCGTTGTAATCGGGCGAGTTTGTACTTTCAGATGCAACAGAAATTTTGCGGATTGGTCAATCCGTTCGCGAGATATGGCAGTTTGTAGGTAAGAAACGCTTGAGAAATTCAACATTTTCGCAGTTCTGATGCTCGAAACGAATAACTAGAACGGCCTAGGGGAAAAGTACGCATACCGTTGTAATCGGGCGAGTTTCTACTTTCAGATGCAACAGAAATTTTGCGGATTGGTCAATCCGTTCGCGAGATATGGCAGTTTGGAGGTAAGAAACGCTTGAGAAACTCAAAATTTTCGCAGTTCTGATGCTCGGAACGAATAACTAGAACGGCCTAGGGGAAAAGTACGCATACCGTTGTAATCGGGCGAGTTTGTACTTTCAGATGCAACAGAAATTTTGCGGATTGGTCAATCCGTTCGCGAGATATGGCAGTTTGGAGGTAAGAAACGCTTGAGAAACTCAAAATTTTCGCAGTTCTGATGCTCGAAACGAATAACTAGAACGGCCTAGGGGAAAAGTACGCATACCGCTGTTATCGGGCGAGTTTCTACTTTCAGATGCAACAGAAATTTTGCGGATTGGTCAAACCGTTCGCGAGATATGGCAGTTTGGAGGTAAGAAACGCTTGAGAAACTCAAAATTTTCGCAGTTCTGATGCTGGACAAGCATAACTAGAACGGTCTAGGGGAAAAGTACGCATACCGTTGTAATCGGGCGACTTTCTACTTTCAGATGCAACAGAAATTTTGCGGATTGGTCAATCCGTTCGCGAGATATGGCAGTTTGGAGGTAAGAAACGCTTGAGAAACTCAAAATTTTCGCAGTTCTGATGCTCGAAACGAATAACTAGAACGGACTAGGGGAGAAGTACGCATACCGTTGTAATCGGGCGAGTTTCTACTTTCAGATGCAACAGAAATTTTGCGGATTGGTCATTCCTTTCGCGAGATATGGCAGTTTGGAGGTAAGAAACGCTTGAGAATCTCAAAATTTTCGCAGTTCTGATGCTCGAAACGAATAACTAGAACGGCGTAGGGGAAAAGTATGCCTACCGTTGTAATCGGGCGAGTTTCTACTTTCAGATGCAACAGATATTTTGCGGATTGGTCAATCCGTTCGCGAGATATGACAGTTTGTAGGTAAGAAACGCTTGAGAAACTCAAAATTTTCGCAGTTCTGATGCTCGAAACGAATAACTAGAACGGCCTAGGGGAAAAGTACGCATACCGTTGTAATCGGGCGAGTTTCTACTTTCAGATGCAACAGAAATTTTGCGGATTAGTTATTCCGTTCGCGAGATATGGCAGTTTGGAGGTAAGAAACGCTTGAGAAACTCAAAATTTTCGCAGTTCTGATGCTGGACAAGCATAACTAGAACGGTCTAGGGGAAAAGTACGCATACCGTTGTAATCGGGCGACTTTCTACTTTCAGATGCAACAGAAATTTTGCGGATTGGTCAATCCGTTCGCGAGATATGGCAGTTTGGAGGTAAGAAACGCTTGAGAAACTCAAAATTTTCGCAGTTCTGATGCTCGACAAGCATAACTAGAACGGTCTAGGGGAAAAGTACGCATACCGTTGTAATCGGGCGACTTTCTACTTTCAGATGCAACAGAAATTTTGCGGATTGGTCAATCCGTTCGCGAGATATGGCAGTTTGGAGGTAAGAAACGCTTGAGAAACTCAAAATTTTCGCAGTTCTGATGCTCGAAACGAATAACTAGAACGGACTTGGGGAAACGTACGCATACCGTTGTAATCGGGCGAGTTTCTACTTTCAGATGCAACAGAAATTTTGCGGATTGGTCAATCCGTTCGCGAGATATGGCAGTTGGAGGTAAGAAACGCTTGAGAAACTCAAAATTTTCGCAGTTCTGATGCTCGAAACGATTAACTAGAACGGCCTAGGGTAAAAGTACGCATACCATTGTAATCGGGCGAGTTTCTACTTTCAGATGCAACAGAAATTTTGCGGATTGGTCAATCCGTTCGCGAGATATGGCAGTTTGGAGGCAAGAAACGCTTGAGAAACTCAACATTTTCGCAGTTCTGATGCTCGAAACGAATAACTAGAACGGCCTAGGGGAAAAGTACGCATACCGTTGTAATCGGGCGAGTTTCTACTTTCAGATGCATTAGAAATTTTGCGGATTGGTCAATCCGTTCGCGAGATATGGCAGTTTGGAAGTAAGAAACGCTTGAGAAACTCAAAATTTTCGCAGTTCTGATGCTCGGAACGAATAACTAGAACGGCCTAGGGGAAAAGTACGCATACCGTTGTAATCGGGCGAGTTTGTACTTTCAGATGCAACAGAAATTTTGCGGATTGGTCAATCCGTTCGCGAGATATGGCAGTTTGGAGGTAAGAAACGCTTGAGAAACTCAAAATTTTCGCAGTTCTGATGCTCGAAACGAATAACTAGAACGGCCTAGGGGAAAAGTACGCATACCGCTGTTATCGGGCGAGTTTCTACTTTCAGATGCAACAGAAATTTTGCGGATTGGTCAAACCGTTCGCGAGATATGGCAGTTTGGAGGTAAGAAACGCTTGAGAAACTCAAAATTTTCGCAGTTCTGATGCTCGAAACGAATAACTAGAACGGACTAGGGGAGAAGTACGCATACCGTTGTAATCGGGCGAGTTTCTACTTTCAGATGCAACAGAAATTTTGCGGATTGGTCATTCCTTTCGCGAGATATGGCAGTTTGGAGGTAAGAAACGCTTGAGAATCTCAAAATTTTCGCAGTTCTGATGCTCGAAACGAATAACTAGAACGGCGTAGGGGAAAAGTACGCCTACCGTTGTAATCGGGCGAGTTTCTACTTTCAGATGCAACAGAAATTTTGCGGATTGGTCAATCCGTTCGCGAGATATGGCAGTTTGTAGGTAAGAAACGCTTGAGAAACTCAAAATTTTCGCAGTTCTGATGCTCGAAACGAATAACTAGAACGGCCTAGGGGAAAAGTACGCATACCGTTGTAATCGGGCGAGTTTCTACATTCAGATGCAACAGAAATTTTGCGGATTAGTCATTCCGTTCGCGAGATATGGCAGTTTGGAGGTAAGAAACGCTTGAGAAACTCAAAATTTTCGCAGTTCTGATGCTGGACAAGCATAACTAGAACGGTCTAGGGGAAAAGTACGCATACCGTTGTAATCGGGCGACTTTCTACTTTCAGATGCAACAGAAATTTTGCGGATTGGTCAATCCGTTCGCGAGATATGGCAGTTTGGAGGTAAGAAACGCTTGAGAAACTCAAAATTTTCGCAGTTCTGATGCTCGAAACGAATAACTAGAACGGACTAGGGGAGAAGTACGCATACCGTTGTAATCGGGCGAGTTTCTACCTTCAGATGCAACAGAAATTTTGCGGATTGGTCATTCCTTTCGCGAGATATGGCAGTTTGGAGGTAAGAAACGCTTGAGAATCTCAAAATTTTCGCAGTTCTGATGCTCGAAACGAATAACTAGAACGGCGTAGGGGAAAAGTACGCCTACCGTTGTAATCGGGCGAGTTTCTACTTTCAGATGCAACAGATATTTTGCGGATTGGTCAATCCGTTCGCGAGATATGGCAGTTTGTAGGTAAGAAACGCTTGAGAAACTCAAAATTTTCGCAGTTCTGATGCTCGAAACGAATAACTAGAACGGCCTAGGGGAAAAGTACGCATACCGTTGTAATCGGGCGAGTTTCTACTTTCAGATGCAACAGAAATTTTGCGGATTAGTCATTCCGTTCGCGAGATATGGCAGTTTGGATGTAAGAAACGCTTGAGAAACTCAAAATTTTCGCAGTTCTGATGCTCGAAACGAATAACTAGAACGGACTTGGGGAAACGTACGCATACCGTTGTAATCGGGCGAGTTTCTACTTTCAGATGCAACAGAAATTTTGCGGATTGGTCAATCCGTTCGCGAGATATGGCAGTTTGGAGGTAAGAAACGCTTGAGAAACTCAAAATTTTCGCAGTTCTGATGCTCGAAACGAATAACTAGAACGGACTTGGGGAAACGTACGCATACCGTTGTAATCGGGCGAGTTTCTACTTTCAGATGCAACAGAAATTTTGCGGATTGGTCAATCCGTTCGCGAGATATGGCAGTTTGGAGGCAAGAAACGGTCGAGAAACTCAAAATTATCACAGTTCTTGACTCGAAACGAATAACCAGAACGGCCTAGGGGAAAAGTACGCATACCGTTGTAATCGGGCGAGTTTCTACTTTCAGATGCAACAGAAATTTTGCGGATTGGTCAATCCGTTCGCGAGATATGGCAGTTTGGAGGTAAGAAACGCTTGAGAAACTCAAAATTTTCGCAGTTCTGATGCTCGAAACGAATAACTAGAACGGCCTACGGGAAAAGTACGCATACCGTTGTAAGCGGGCGAGTTTCTACTTTCAGATGCAACAGAAATTTTGCGGATTAGTCAATCCGTTCGCGAGATATGGCAGTTTGGAGGTAAGAAACGCTTGAGAAACTCAAAATTTTCGCAGTTCTGATGCTCGACAAGCATAACTAGAACGGTCTAGGGGAAAAGTACGCATACCGTTCTAATCGGGCGACTTTCTACTTTCAGATGCAACAGAAATTTTGCGGATTGGTCAATCCGTTCGCGAGATATGGCAGTTTGGAGGTAAGAAACGCTTGAGAAACTCAAAATTTTCGCAGTTCTGATGCTCGAAACGAATAACTAGAACGGACTTGGGGAAACGTACGCATACCGTTGTAATCGGGCGAGTTTCTACTTTCAGATGCAACAGAAATTTTGCGGATTGGTCAATCCGTTCGCGAGATATGGCAGTTTGGAGGCAAGAAACGGTCGAGAAATTCAAAATTATCACAGTTCTGATACTCGAAACGAATAACCAGAACGGCCTAGGGGAAAAGTACGCATACCGTTGTAATTGGGCGAGTTTCTACTTTCAGATGCAACAGAAATTTTGCGGATTGGTCAATCCGTTCGCGAGACATGGCAGTTTGGAGGTAAGAAACGCTTGAGAAACTCAACATTTTCGCAGTTCTGATGCTCGAAACGAATAACTAGAACGGCCTAGGGGAAAACTACACCTACCGTTGTAATCGGGCGAGTTTCTACTTCCAGATGCAACAGAAATTTTGCGGATTGGTCAATCCGTTCACGAGATATGGCAGTTTGGAGGTAAGCAACGCTTGAGAAACCCAAAATATTCGCAGTTCTCATGCTCGAAACGAATAACTACAACGGCCTACGGGAAAAGTACGCATACCGTTGTAATCGGGCGAGTTTCTACTTTCAGATGCAACAGAAGTTTTGCGGATTGGTCAATCCGTTCGCGAGATATGGCAGTTTGGAAGTAAGAAACGCTTGAGAAACCCAAAATTTTCGCAGTTCTGATGCTCGACAAGCATAACTAGAACGGTCTAGGGGAAAAGTACGCATACCGTTCTAATCGGGCGACTTTCTACTTTCAGATGCAACAGAAATTTTGCGGATTGGTCAATCCGTTCGCGAGATATGGCAGTTTGGAGGCAAGAAACGCTTGAGAAACTCAAAATTTTCGCAGTTCTGATGCTCGAAACGAATAACTAGAACGGACTTGGGGAAACGTACGCATACCGTTGTAATCGGGCGAGTTTCTACTTTCAGATGCAACAGAAATTTTGCGGATTGGTCAATCCGTTCGCGAGATATGGCAGTTTGGAGGCAAGAAACGGTCGAGAAATTCAAAATTATCACAGTTCTGATACTCGAAACGAATAACCAGAACGGCCTAGGGGAAAAGTACGCATACCGTTGTAATTGGGCGAGTTTCTACTTTCAGATGCAACAGAAATTTTGCGGATTGGTCAATCCGTTCGCGAGACATGGCAGTTTGGAGGTAAGAAACGCTTGAGAAACTCAACATTTTCGCAGTTCTGATGCTCGAAACGAATAACTAGAACGGCCTAGGGGAAAACTACACCTACCGTTGTAATCGGGCAAGTTTCTACTTTCAGATGCAACAGAAATTTTGCGGATTGGTCAATCCGTTCACGAGATATGGCAGTTTGGAGGTAAGCAACGCTTGAGAAACCCAAAATATTCGCAGTTCTCATGCTCGAAACGAATAACTACAACGGCCTACGGGAAAAGTACGCATACCGTTGTAATCGGGCGAGTTTCTACTTTCAGATGCAACAGAAGTTTTGCGGATTGGTCAATCCGTTCGCGAGATATGGCAGTTTGGAAGTAAGAAACGCTTGAGAAACCCAAAATTTTCGCAGTTCTGATGCTCGACAAGCATAACTAGAACGGTCTAGGGGAAAAGTACGCATACCGTTCTAATCGGGCGACTTTCTACTTTCAGATGCAACAGAAATTTTGCGGATTGGTCAATCCGTTCGCGAGATATGGCAGTTTGGAGGTAAGAAACGCTTGAGAAACTCAAAATTTTCGCAGTTCTGATGCTCGAAACGAATAACTAGAACGGACTTGGGGAAACGTACGCATACCGTTGTAATCGGGCGAGTTTCTACTTTCAGATGCAACAGAAATTTTGCGGATTGGTCAATCCGTTCGCGAGATATGGCAGTTTGTAGGTAAGAAGCGCTTGAGAAACTCAACATTTTCGCAGTTCTGATGCTCGAAACGAATGACTAGAACGGCCTAGGGGAAAAGTACGCATACCGTTGTAAGCGGGCGAGTTTCTACTTTCAGATGCAACAGAAATTTTGCGGATTGGTCAATCCGTTCGCGAGATATGGCAGTTTGGATGTATGAAACACTTGAGAAACACAAAATTTTCGCAGTTCTGATGCTCGAAACGAATAACTAGGGCGGCCTAGGGGAAAAGTACGCATACCGTTGTAATCGGGCGAGTTTCTACTTTCAGATGCATCAGAAATTTTGCGGATTGGTCAATCCGTTCGCGAGATATGGCAGTTTGGAAGTAAGAAACGCTTGAGAAACTCAAAATTTTCGCAGTTCTGATGCTCGAAACGATTAACTAGAACGGCCTAGGGTAAAAGTACGCATACCGTTGTAATCGGGCGAGTTTCTACTTTCAGATGCAACAGAAATTTTGCGGATTGGTCAATCCGTTCGCGAGATATGGCAGTTTGGAGGCAAGAAACGGTCGAGAAACTCAAAATTATCGCAGTTCTTGACTCGAAACGAATAACCAGAACGGCCTAGGGGAAAAGTACGCATACCGTTGTAATCGGGCGAGTTTCTACTTTCAGAAGCAACAGAAATTTTGCGGATTGGTCAATCCGTTCGCGAGATATGGCAGTTTGGAGGTAAGAAACGCTTGAGAAACTCAACATTTTCGCAGTTCTGATGCTCGAAACGAATAACTAGAACGGCCTAGGGGAAAACTACACCTACCGTTGTAATCGGTCGAGTTTCTACTTTCTGATGCAACAGAAATTTTGCGGATTGGTCAATCCGTTCGCGAGATATGGCAGTTTGGAAGTAAGAAACGCTTGAGAAACTCAACATTTTCGCAGTTCTGATGCTCGAAACGAATAACTAGAACGGCCTAGGGGAAAACTACGCATACCGTTGTAATCGGGCGAGTTTCTACTTTCAGATGCAAGAGAAATTTTGCGGATTGGTCAATCCGTTCGCGAGATATGGCAGTTTGGAGGTAAGAAACGCTTGAGAAACTCAAAATTTTCGCAGTTCTGATGCTCGAAACGAATAACTAGAACGGACTTGGGGAAACGTACGCATACCGTTGTAATCGGGCGAGTTTCTACTTTCAGATGCAACAGAAATTTTGTGGATTGGTCAATCCGTTCGCGAGATATGGCAGTTTGGAAGTAAGAAACGCTTGAGAAACTCAAAATTTTCGCAGTTCTGATGCTCGAAACAAATAACTAGAACGGCCTAGGGGAAAAGTACGCATACCGTTGTAATCGGGCGAGTTTCTACTTTCAGATGCAACAGAAATTTTGCGGATGGGTCAATCCGTTCGCGTGATATGGCAGTTTGGAGGTAAGAAACGCTTGAGAAACTCAAAATTTTCGCAGTTCTGATGCTCGAAACGAATAACTAGAACGGACTAGGGGAAAAGTACGCATACCGTTGTAATCGGGCGAGTTTCTACTTTCAGATGCAACAGAAATTTTGCGGATTGGTCAATCCGTTCGCGAGATATGGCAGTTTGGAGGTAAGAAACTCTTGAGAAACTCAAAATTTTCGCAGTTCTGATGCTCGAAACGAATAACTAGAACGGCCTAGGGGAAAAGTACGCATACCGTTGTAAGCGGGCGAGTTTCTACTTTCAGGTGCAACAGAAATTTTGCGGATTAGTCAATCCGTTCGCGAGATATGGCAGTTTGGAGGTAAGAAACGCTTGAGAAACTCAAAATTTTCGCAGTTCTGATGCTCGACAAGCATAACTAGAACGGTCTAGGGGAAAAGTACGCATACCGTTGTAATCGGGCGACTTTCAACTTTCAGATGCAACAGAAATTTTGCGGATTGGTCAATTCGTTCGCGAGATAAGGCAGTTTGGATGTAAGAAACGGTTGAGAAACTCAAAATTTTCACAGTTCTGATGCTCGAAACGAATAACTAGAACGGCCTAGGGGAAAAGTACGCATACCGTTGTAATCGGGCGAGTTTGTACTTTCAGATGCAACAGAAATTTTGCGGATTGGTCAATCCGTTCGCGAGATATGGCAGTTTGTAGGTAAGAAACGCTTGAGAAACTCAAAATTTTCGCAGTTCTGATGCTCGAAACGAATAACTAGAACGGACTAGGGGAAAAGTACGCATACCGTTGTAATCGGGCGAGTTTGTACTTTCAGATGCATCAGAAATTTTGCGGATTGGTCAATCCGTTCGCGAGATATGGCAGTTTGGAGGTAAGAAACGCTTGAGAAACTCAAAATTTTCGCAGTTCTGATGCTCGACAAGCATAACTAGAACGGTCTAGGGGAAAAGTACGCATACCGTTGTAATCGGGCGAATTTCTACTTTCAGATGCAACAGAAATTTTGCGGATTGGTCAATCCGGTCGCGAGATATGGCAGTTTGGAGGTAAGAAACGCTTGAGAAACTCAAAATTTTCGCAGTTCTGATGCTCGAAACGAATAACTAGAACGGACTAGGGGAAAAGTACGCATACCGTTGTAATCGGGCGAGTTTCTACTTTCAGATGCAACAGAAATTTTGCGGATTGGTCATTCCTTTCGCGAGATATGGCAGTTTGGAGGTAAGAAACGCTTGAGAAACTCAAAATTTTCGCAGTTCTGATGCTCGAAACGAATAACTAGAACGGCCTAGGGGAAAACTACACCTACCGTTGTAATCGGGCGAGTTTCTACTTTCAGATGCAACAGAAATTTTGCGGATTGGTCAATCCGTTCGCGAGATATGGCAGTTTGGAAGTAAGAAACGCTTGAGAAACTCAAAATTTTCGCAGTTCTGATGCTCGAAACGAATAACTAGAACGGACTAGGGGAAAAGTACGCATACCGTTGTAATCGGGCGAGTTTCTACTTTCAGATGCATCAGAAATTTTGCGGATTGGTCAATCCGTTCGCGAGATATGGCAGTTTGGAAGTAAGAAACGCTTGAGAAACTCAAAATTTTCGCAGTTCTGATGCTCGAAACGATTAACTAGAACGGCCTAGGGTAAAAGTACGCATACCATTGTAATCGGGCGAGTTTCTACTTTCAGATGCAACAGAAATTTTGCGGATTGGTCAATCCGTTCGCGAGATATGGCAGTTTGGAGGCAAGAAACGGTCGAGAAACTCAAAATTATCGCAGTTCTTGACTCGAAACGAATAACCAGAACGGCCTAGGGGAAAAGTACGCATACCGTTGTAATCGGGCGAGTTTCTACTTTCAGAAGCAACAGAAATTTTGCGGATTGGTCAATCCGTTCGCGAGATATGGCAGTTTGGAGGTAAGAAACGCTTGAGAAACTCAACATTTTCGCAGTTCTGATGCTCGAAACGAATAACTAGAACGGCCTAGGGGAAAACTACACCTACCGTTGTAATCGGTCGAGTTTCTACTTTCAGATGCAACAGAAATTTTGCGGATTGGTCAATCCGTTCGCGAGATATGGCAGTTTGGAAGTAAGAAACGCTTGAGAAACTCAAAATTTTCGCTGTTCTGATGCTCGACAAGCATAACTAGAACGGTCTAGGGGAAAAGTACGCTTACCGCTATGATCGGGCGAGTTTCTACTTTCGGATGCAACAGAAATTTTGCGGATTGGTCAATCCGTTCGCGAGATATGGCAGTTTGTAGGTAGGAAACGCTTGAGAAACTCAACATTTTCGCAGTTCTGATGCTCGAAACGAATAACTAGAACGGCCTAGGGGAAAACTACGCATACCGTTGTAATCGGGCGAGTTTCTACTTTCAGATGCAAGAGAAATTTTGCGGATTGGTCAATCCGTTCGCGAGATATGGCAGTTTGGAGGTAAGAAACGCTTGAGAAACTCAAAATTTTCGCAGTTCTGATGCTCGAAACGAATAACTAGAACGGACTTGGGGAAACGTACGCATACCGTTGTAATCGGGCGAGTTTCTACTTTCAGATGCAACAGAAATTTTGCGGATTGGTCAATCCGTTCGCGAGATATGGCAGTTTGTAGGTAAGAAGCGCTTGAGAAACTCAACATTTTCGCAGTTCTGATGCTCGAAACGAATGACTAGAACGGCCTAGGGGAAAAGTACGCATACCGTTGTAAGCGGGCGAGTTTCTACTTTCAGATGCAACAGAAATTTTGCGGATTGGTCAATCCGTTCGCGAGATATGGCAGTTTGGATGTATGAAACACTTGAGAAACACAAAATTTTCGCAGTTCTGATGCTCGAAACGAATAACTAGGGCGGCCTAGGGGAAAAGTACGCATACCGTTGTAATCGGGCGAGTTTCTACTTTCAGATGCATCAGAAATTTTGCGGATTGGTCAATCCGTTCGCGAGATATGGCAGTTTGGAAGTAAGAAACGCTTGAGAAACTCAAAATTTTCGCAGTTCTGATGCTCGAAACGATTAACTAGAACGGCCTAGGGTAAAAGTACGCATACCGTTGTAATCGGGCGAGTTTCTACTTTCAGATGCAACAGAAATTTTGCGGATTGGTCAATCCGTTCGCGAGATATGGCAGTTTGGAGGCAAGAAACGGTCGAGAAACTCAAAATTATCGCAGTTCTTGACTCGAAACGAATAACCAGAACGGCCTAGGGGAAAAGTACGCATACCGTTGTAATCGGGCGAGTTTCTACTTTCAGAAGCAACAGAAATTTTGCGGATTGGTCAATCCGTTCGCGAGATATGGCAGTTTGGAGGTAAGAAACGCTTGAGAAACTCAACATTTTCGCAGTTCTGATGCTCGAAACGAATAACTAGAACGGCCTAGGGGAAAACTACACCTACCGTTGTAATCGGTCGAGTTTCTACTTTCTGATGCAACAGAAATTTTGCGGATTGGTCAATCCGTTCGCGAGATATGGCAGTTTGGAAGTAAGAAACGCTTGAGAAACTCAACATTTTCGCAGTTCTGATGCTCGAAACGAATAACTAGAACGGCCTAGGGGAAAACTACGCATACCGTTGTAATCGGGCGAGTTTCTACTTTCAGATGCAAGAGAAATTTTGCGGATTGGTCAATCCGTTCGCGAGATATGGCAGTTTGGAGGTAAGAAACGCTTGAGAAACTCAAAATTTTCGCAGTTCTGATGCTCGAAACGAATAACTAGAACGGACTTGGGGAAACGTACGCATACCGTTGTAATCGGGCGAGTTTCTACTTTCAGATGCAACAGAAATTTTGTGGATTGGTCAATCCGTTCGCGAGATATGGCAGTTTGGAAGTAAGAAACGCTTGAGAAACTCAAAATTTTCGCAGTTCTGATGCTCGAAACAAATAACTAGAACGGCCTAGGGGAAAAGTACGCATACCGTTGTAATCGGGCGAGTTTCTACTTTCAGATGCAACAGAAATTTTGCGGATGGGTCAATCCGTTCGCGTGATATGGCAGTTTGGAGGTAAGAAACGCTTGAGAAACTCAAAATTTTCGCAGTTCTGATGCTCGAAACGAATAACTAGAACGGACTAGGGGAAAAGTACGCATACCGTTGTAATCGGGCGAGTTTCTACTTTCAGATGCAACAGAAATTTTGCGGATTGGTCAATCCGTTCGCGAGATATGGCAGTTTGGAGGTAAGAAACTCTTGAGAAACTCAAAATTTTCGCAGTTCTGATGCTCGAAACGAATAACTAGAACGGCCTAGGGGAAAAGTACGCATACCGTTGTAAGCGGGCGAGTTTCTACTTTCAGGTGCAACAGAAATTTTGCGGATTAGTCAATCCGTTCGCGAGATATGGCAGTTTGGAGGTAAGAAACGCTTGAGAAACTCAAAATTTTCGCAGTTCTGATGCTCGACAAGCATAACTAGAACGGTCTAGGGGAAAAGTACGCATACCGTTGTAATCGGGCGACTTTCAACTTTCAGATGCAACAGAAATTTTGCGGATTGGTCAATTCGTTCGCGAGATAAGGCAGTTTGGATGTAAGAAACGGTTGAGAAACTCAAAATTTTCACAGTTCTGATGCTCGAAACGAATAACTAGAACGGCCTAGGGGAAAAGTACGCATACCGTTGTAATCGGGCGAGTTTGTACTTTCAGATGCAACAGAAATTTTGCGGATTGGTCAATCCGTTCGCGAGATATGGCAGTTTGTAGGTAAGAAACGCTTGAGAAACTCAAAATTTTCGCAGTTCTGATGCTCGAAACGAATAACTAGAACGGACTAGGGCAAAAGTACGCATACCGTTGTAATCGGGCGAGTTTCTACTTTCAGATGCAACAGAAATTTTGCGGATGGGTCAATCCGTTCGCGAGATATGGCAGTTTGGAGGTAAGAAACGCTTGAGAAACTCAAAATTTTCGCAGTTCTGATGCTCGAAACGAATAACTAGAACGGACTAGGGGAAAAGTACGCATACCGTTGTAATCGGGCGAGTTTCTACTTTCAGATGCATCAGAAATTTTGCGGATTGGTCAATCCGTTCGCGAGATATGGCAGTTTGGAGGTAAGAAACTCTTGAGAAACTCAAAATTTTCGCAGTTCTGATGCTCGAAACGAATAACTAGAACGGCCTAGGGGAAAAGTACGCATACCGTTGTAATCGGGCGAGTTTCTACTTTCAGATGCAACAGAAATTTTGCGGATGGGTCAATCCGTTCGCGTGATATGGCAGTTTGGAGGTAAGAAACGCTTGAGAAACTCAAAATTTTCGCAGTTCTGATGCTCGAAACGATTAACTAGAACGGCCTAGGGTAAAAGTACGCATACCGTTGTAATCGGGCGAGTTTCTACTTTCAGATGCAACAGAAATTTTGCGGATTGGTCAATCCGTTCGCGAGATATGGCAGTTTGGAGGCAAGAAACGGTCGAGAAACTCAAAATTATCGCAGTTCTTGACTCGAAACGAATAACCAGAACGGCCTAGGGGAAAAGTACGCATACCGTTGTAATCGGGCGAGTTTCTACTTTCAGAAGCAACAGAAATTTTGCGGATTGGTCAATCCGTTCGCGAGATATGGCAGTTTGGAGGTAAGAAACGCTTGAGAAACTCAACATTTTCGCAGTTCTGATGCTCGAAACGAATAACTAGAACGGCCTAGGGGAAAACTACACCTACCGTTGTAATCGGTCGAGTTTCTACTTTCTGATGCAACAGAAATTTTGCGGATTGGTCAATCCGTTCGCGAGATATGGCAGTTTGGAAGTAAGAAACGCTTGAGAAACTCAACATTTTCGCAGTTCTGATGCTCGAAACGAATAACTAGAACGGCCTAGGGGAAAACTACGCATACCGTTGTAATCGGGCGAGTTTCTACTTTCAGATGCAAGAGAAATTTTGCGGATTGGTCAATCCGTTCGCGAGATATGGCAGTTTGGAGGTAAGAAACGCTTGAGAAACTCAAAATTTTCGCAGTTCTGATGCTCGAAACGAATAACTAGAACGGACTTGGGGAAACGTACGCATACCGTTGTAATCGGGCGAGTTTCTACTTTCAGATGCAACAGAAATTTTGCGGATGGGTCAATCCGTTCGCGTGATATGGCAGTTTGGAGGTAAGAAACGCTTGAGAAACTCAAAATTTTCGCAGTTCTGATGCTCGAAACGAATAACTAGAACGGACTAGGGGAAAAGTACGCATACCGTTGTAATCGGGCGAGTTTCTACTTTCAGATGCAACAGAAATTTTGCGGATTGGTCAATCCGTTCGCGAGATATGGCAGTTTGGAGGTAAGAAACTCTTGAGAAACTCAAAATTTTCGCAGTTCTGATGCTCGAAACGAATAACTAGAACGGCCTAGGGGAAAAGTACGCATACCGTTGTAAGCGGGCGAGTTTCTACTTTCAGGTGCAACAGAAATTTTGCGGATTAGTCAATCCGTTCGCGAGATATGGCAGTTTGGAGGTAAGAAACGCTTGAGAAACTCAAAATTTTCGCAGTTCTGATGCTCGACAAGCATAACTAGAACGGTCTAGGGGAAAAGTACGCATACCGTTGTAATCGGGCGACTTTCAACTTTCAGATGCAACAGAAATTTTGCGGATTGGTCAATTCGTTCGCGAGATAAGGCAGTTTGGATGTAAGAAACGGTTGAGAAACTCAAAATTTTCACAGTTCTGATGCTCGAAACGAATAACTAGAACGGCCTAGGGGAAAAGTACGCATACCGTTGTAATCGGGCGAGTTTGTACTTTCAGATGCAACAGAAATTTTGCGGATTGGTCAATCCGTTCGCGAGATATGGCAGTTTGTAGGTAAGAAACGCTTGAGAAACTCAAAATTTTCGCAGTTCTGATGCTCGAAACGAATAACTAGAACGGACTAGGGCAAAAGTACGCATACCGTTGTAATCGGGCGAGTTTCTACTTTCAGATGCAACAGAAATTTTGCGGATGGGTCAATCCGTTCGCGAGATATGGCAGTTTGGAGGTAAGAAACGCTTGAGAAACTCAAAATTTTCGCAGTTCTGATGCTCGAAACGAATAACTAGAACGGACTAGGGGAAAAGTACGCATACCGTTGTAATCGGGCGAGTTTCTACTTTCAGATGCATCAGAAATTTTGCGGATTGGTCAATCCGTTCGCGAGATATGGCAGTTTGGAGGTAAGAAACTCTTGAGAAACTCAAAATTTTCGCAGTTCTGATGCTCGAAACGAATAACTAGAACGGCCTAGGGGAAAAGTACGCATACCGTTGTAAGCGGGCGAGTTTCTACTTTCAGGTGCAACAGAAATTTTGCGGATTAGTCAATCCGTTCGCGAGATATGGCAGTTTGGAGGTAAGAAACGCTTGAGAAACTCAAAATTTTCGCAGTTCTGATGCTCGACAAGCATAACTAGAACGGTCTAGGGGAAAAGTACGCATACCGTTGTAATCGGGCGAATTTCTACTTTCAGATGCAACAGAAATTTTGCGGATTGGTCAATCCGGTCGCGAGATATGGCAGTTTGGAGGTAAGAAACGCTTGAGAAACTCAAAATTTTCGCAGTTCTGATGCTCGAAACGAATAACTAGAACGGACTAGGGGAAAAGTACGCATACCGTTGTAATCGGGCGAGTTTCTACTTTCAGATGCAACAGAAATTTTGCGGATTGGTCATTCCTTTCGCGAGATATGGCAGTTTGGAGGTAAGAAACGCTTGAGAAACTCAAAATTTTCGCAGTTCTGATGCTCGAAACGAATAACTAGAACGGCCTAGGGGAAAACTACACCTACCGTTGTAATCGGGCGAGTTTCTACTTTCAGATGCAACAGAAATTTTGCGGATTGGTCAATCCGTTCGCGAGATATGGCAGTTTGGAAGTAAGAAACGCTTGAGAAACTCAAAATTTTCGCAGTTCTGATGCTCGAAACGAATAACTAGAACGGACTAGGGGAAAAGTACGCATACCGTTGTAATCGGGCGAGTTTCTACTTTCAGATGCATCAGAAATTTTGCGGATTGGTCAATCCGTTCGCGAGATATGGCAGTTTGGAAGTAAGAAACGCTTGAGAAACTCAAAATTTTCGCAGTTCTGATGCTCGAAACGATTAACTAGAACGGCCTAGGGTAAAAGTACGCATACCATTGTAATCGGGCGAGTTTCTACTTTCAGATGCAACAGAAATTTTGCGGATTGGTCAATCCGTTCGCGAGATATGGCAGTTTGGAGGCAAGAAACGGTCGAGAAACTCAAAATTATCGCAGTTCTTGACTCGAAACGAATAACCAGAACGGCCTAGGGGAAAAGTACGCATACCGTTGTAATCGGGCGAGTTTCTACTTTCAGAAGCAACAGAAATTTTGCGGATTGGTCAATCCGTTCGCGAGATATGGCAGTTTGGAGGTAAGAAACGCTTGAGAAACTCAACATTTTCGCAGTTCTGATGCTCGAAACGAATAACTAGAACGGCCTAGGGGAAAACTACACCTACCGTTGTAATCGGTCGAGTTTCTACTTTCAGATGCAACAGAAATTTTGCGGATTGGTCAATCCGTTCGCGAGATATGGCAGTTTGGAAGTAAGAAACGCTTGAGAAACTCAAAATTTTCGCTGTTCTGATGCTCGACAAGCATAACTAGAACGGTCTAGGGGAAAAGTACGCTTACCGCTATGATCGGGCGAGTTTCTACTTTCGGATGCAACAGAAATTTTGCGGATTGGTCAATCCGTTCGCGAGATATGGCAGTTTGTAGGTAGGAAACGCTTGAGAAACTCAACATTTTCGCAGTTCTGATGCTCGAAACGAATAACTAGAACGGCCTAGGGGAAAACTACGCATACCGTTGTAATCGGGCGAGTTTCTACTTTCAGATGCAAGAGAAATTTTGCGGATTGGTCAATCCGTTCGCGAGATATGGCAGTTTGGAGGTAAGAAACGCTTGAGAAACTCAAAATTTTCGCAGTTCTGATGCTCGAAACGAATAACTAGAACGGACTTGGGGAAACGTACGCATACCGTTGTAATCGGGCGAGTTTCTACTTTCAGATGCAACAGAAATTTTGCGGATTGGTCAATCCGTTCGCGAGATATGGCAGTTTGGAGGCAAGAAACGGACGAGAAATTCAAAATTATCACAGTTCTGATACTCGAAACGAATAACCAGAACGGCCTAGGGGAAAAGTACGCATACCGTTGTAATCGGGCGAGTTTCTACTTTCAGATGCAACAGAAATTTTGCGGATTGGTCAATCCGTTCGCGAGATATGGCAGTTTGGAGGTAAGAAACGCTTGAGAAACTCAACATTTTCGCAGTTCTGATGCTCGAAACGAATAACTAGAACGGCCTAGGGGAAAAGTACGCATACCGTTGTAATCGGGCGAGTTTCTACTTTCAGATGCAACAGAAATTTTGCGGATTGGTCAATCAGTTCGCGAGATATGGCAGTTTGGAGGTAAGAAACGCTTGAGAAACTCAAAATTTTCGCAGTTCTGATGCTCGAAACGAATAACTAGAACGGACTAGGGGAAAAGTACGCATACCGTTGTAATCGGGCGAGTTTCTACTTTCAGATGCAACAGAAATTTTGTGGATTGGTCAATCCGTTCGCGAGATATGGCAGTTTGGAGGTAAGAAACTCTTGAGAAACTCAAAATTTTCGCAGTTCTGATGCTCGAAACGAATAACTAGAACGGCCTAGGGGAAAAGTACGCATACCGTTGTAAGCGGGCGAGTTTCTACTTTCAGGTGCAACAGAAATTTTGCGGATTAGTCAATCCGTTCGCGAGATATGGCAGTTTGGAGGTAAGAAACGCTTGAGAAACTCAAAATTTTCGCAGTTCTGATGCTCGACAAGCATAACTAGAACGGTCTAGGGGAAAAGTACGCATACCGTTGTAATCGGGCGACTTTCAACTTTCAGATGCAACAGAAATTTTGCGGATTGGTCAATTCGTTCGCGAGATATGGCAGTTTGGAGGTAAGAAACGGTTGAGAAACTCAAAATTTTCACAGTTCTGATGCTCGAAACGAATAACCAGAACGGCCTAGGGGAAAAGTACGCATACCGTTGCAATCGGGCGAGTTTCTACTTTCAGATGCAACAGAAATTTTGCGGATTGGTCAATCCGTTCGCGAGATATGGCAGTTTGGAAGTAAGAAACGCTTGAGAAACTCAAAATTTTCGCAGTTCTGATGCTCGAAACAAATAACTAGAACAGCCTAGGGGAAAAGTACGCATACCGTTGTAATCGGGCGAGTTTCTACTTTCAGATGCAACAGAAATTTTGCAGATGGGTCAATCCGTTCGCGTGATATGGCAGTTTGGAGGTAAGAAACGCTTGAGAAACTCAAAATTTTCGCAGTTCTGATGCTCGAAACGAATAACTAGAACGGACTAGGGGAAAAGTACGCATACCGTTGTAATCGATCGAGTTTCTACTTTCAGATGCAACAGAAATTTTGCGGATTGGTCAATCCGTTCGCGAGATATGGCAGTTTGGAGGTAAGAAACTCTTGAGAAACTCAAAATTTTCGCAGTTCTGATGCTCGAAACGAATAACTAGAACGGCCTAGGGGAAAAGTACGCATACCGTTGTAAGCGGGCGAGTTTCTACTTTCAGGTGCAACAGAAATTTTGCGGATTAGTCAATCCGTTCGCGAGATATGGCAGTTTGGAGGTAAGAAACGCTTGAGAAACTCAAAATTTTCGCAGTTCTGATGCTCGACAAGCATAACTAGAACGGTCTAGGGGAAAAGTACGCATACCGTTGTAATCGGGCGACTTTCAACTTTCAGATGCAACAGAAATTTTGCGGATTGGTCAATTCGTTCGCGAGATATGGCAGATTGGATGTAAGAAACGGTTGAGAAACTCAAAATTTTCACAGTTCTGATGCTCGAAACGAATAACTAGAACGGCCTAGGGGAAAAGTACGCATACCGTTGTAATCGGGCGAGTTTCTACTTTCAGATGCATCAGAAATTTTGCGGATTGGTCAATCCGTTCGCGAGATATGGCAGTTTGGAGGTAAGAAACTCTTGAGAAACTCAAAATTTTCGCAGTTCTGATGCTCGAAACGAATAACTAGAACGGCCTAGGGGAAAAGTACGCATACCGTTGTAAGCGGGCGAGTTTCTACTTTCAGGTGCAACAGAAATTTTGCGGATTAGTCAATCCGTTCGCGAGATATGGCAGTTTGGAGGTAAGAAACGCTTGAGAAACTCAAAATTTTCGCAGTTCTGATGCTCGACAAGCATAACTAGAACGGTCTAGGGGAAAAGTACGCATACCGTTGTAATCGGGCGAATTTCTACTTTCAGATGCAACAGAAATTTTGCGGATTGGTCAATCCGTTCGCGAGATATGGCAGTTTGGAGGTAAGAAACGCTTGAGAAACTCAAAATTTTCGCAGTTCTGATGCTCGAAACGAATAACTAGAACGGACTAGGGGAAAAGTACGCATACCGTTGTAATCGGGCGAGTTTCTACTTTCAGATGCATCAGAAATTTTGCGGATTGGTCAATCCGTTCGCGAGATATGGCAGTTTGGAGGTAAGAAACTCTTGAGAAACTCAAAATTTTCGCAGTTCTGATGCTCGAAACGAATAACTAGAACGGCCTAGGGGAAAAGTACGCATACCGTTGTAAGCGGGCGAGTTTCTACTTTCAGGTGCAACAGAAATTTTGCGGATTAGTCAATCCGTTCGCGAGATATGGCAGTTTGGAGGTAAGAAACGCTTGAGAAACTCAAAATTTTCGCAGTTCTGATGCTCGACAAGCATAACTAGAACGGTCTAGGGGAAAAGTACGCATACCGTTGTAATCGGGCGAATTTCTACTTTCAGATGCAACAGAAATTTTGCGGATTGGTCAATCCGGTCGCGAGATATGGCAGTTTGGAGGTAAGAAACGCTTGAGAAACTCAAAATTTTCGCAGTTCTGATGCTCGAAACGAATAACTAGAACGGACTAGGGGAAAAGTACGCATACCGTTGTAATCGGGCGAGTTTCTACTTTCAGATGCAACAGAAATTTTGCGGATTGGTCATTCCTTTCGCGAGATATGGCAGTTTGGAGGTAAGAAACGCTTGAGAAACTCAAAATTTTCGCAGTTCTGATGCTCGAAACGAATAACTAGAACGGCCTAGGGGAAAACTACACCTACCGTTGTAATCGGGCGAGTTTCTACTTTCAGATGCAACAGAAATTTTGCGGATTGGTCAATCCGTTCGCGAGATATGGCAGTTTGGAAGTAAGAAACGCTTGAGAAACTCAAAATTTTCGCAGTTCTGATGCTCGACAAGCATAACTAGAACGGTCTAGGGGAAAAGTACGCATACCGCTGTAATCGGGCGAGTTTCTACTTTCAGATGCAACAGAAATTTTGGGGATTGGTCAATCCGTTCGCGAGATATGGCAGTTTGTAGGTAAGAAACGCTTGAGAAACTCAACATTTTCGCAGTTCTGATGCTCAAAACGAATAACTAGAACGGCCTAGGGGAAAAGTACGCATACCGTTGTAATCGGGCGAGTTTCTACTTTCAGATGCAACAGAAATTTTGCGGATTGGTCAATCCGTTCGCGAGATATGGCAGTTTGGAGGTAAGAAAGGCTTGAGAAACTCAAAATTTTCGCAGTTCTAATGCTCGAAACGAATAACTAGAACGGACTTGGGGAAACGTACGCATACCGTTGTAATCGGGCGAGTTTCTACCTTCAGATGCAACAGAAATTTTGCGGATTGGTCAATCCGTTCGCGAGATATGGCAGTTTGGAGGTAAGAAACGCTTGAGAAACTCAAAATTTTCGCAGTTCTGATGCTCGAAACGAATAACTAGAACGGCCTACGGGAAAAGTACGCATACCGTTGTAATCGGGCGAGTTTCTACTTTCAGATGCAACAGAAATTTTGCGGATTGGTCAATCCGTTCGCGAGATATGGCAGTTTGTAGGTAAGAAACGCTTGAGAAACTCAACATTTTCGCAGTTCTGATGCTCGAAACGAATAACTAGAACGGCCTAGGGGAAAAGTACGCATACCGTTGTAATCGGGCGAGTTTCTACTTTCAGATGCAACAGAAATTTTACGGATTGGTCAATCCGTTCGCGAGATATGGCAGTTTGGAGGTAAGAAACGCTTGAGAAACTCAAAATTTTAGCCGTTCTGATGCTCGACAAGCATAACCAGAACGTTCTAGGGGAAAAGTACGCATACCGTTGTAATCGGGCGAATTTCTACTTTCAGATGCAACAGAAATTTTGCGGATTGGTCAATCCGTTCGCGAGATATGGCAGTTTGGAAGTAAGAAACGCTTGAGAAACTCAAAATTTTCGCAGTTCTGATGCTCGAAACGAATAACTAGAACGGACTAGGGGAAAAGTACGCATACCGTTGTAATCGGGCGAGTTTCTACTTTCAGATGCAACAGAAATTTTGCGGATTGGCCATTCCTTTCGCGAGATATGGCAGTTTGGAGGTAAGAAACGCTTGAGAAACTCAAAATTTTCGCAGTTCTGATGCTCGAAACGAATAACTAGAACGGCCTAGGGGAAAACTACACCTACCGTTGTAATCGGGCGAATTTCTACTTTCAGATGCAACAGAAATTTTGCGGATTGGTCAATCCGTTCGCGAGATATGGCAGTTTGGAGGTAAGAAACGCTTGAGAAACTCAAAATTTTCGCAGTTCTGATGCTCGAAACGAATAACTAGAACGGCCTAGGGGAAAAGTACGCATACCGTTGTAATCGGGCGAGTTTCTACTTTCAGATGCAACAGAAATTTTGCGGATTGGTCAATCCGTTCCCGAGATATGGCAGTTTGGAGGTAAGAAACGCTTGAGAAACTCAAAATTTTCGCAGTTCTGATGCTCGAAACGAATAACTAGAACGGACTAGGGGAAAAGTACGCATACCGTTGTAATCGGGCGAGTTTCTACTTTCAGATGCAACAGAAATTTTGCGGATTGGTCAATCCGTTCGCGAGATATGGCAGTTTGGAGGTAAGAAACGCTTGAGAAACTCAAAATTTTCGCAGTTCTGATGCTCGACAAGCATAACTAGAACGGTCTAGGGGAAAAGTACGCATACCGTTGTAATCGGGCGAATTTCTACTTTCAGATGCAACAGAAATTTTGCGGATTGGTCAATCCGTTCGCGAGATATGGCAGTTTGGAGGTAAGAAACGCTTGAGAAACTCAAAATTTTCGCAGTTCTGATGCTCGACAAGCATAACTAGAGCGGCCTAGGGGAAAAGTACGCATACCGTTGTAATCGGGCGAGTTTCTACTTTCAGATGCAACAGAAATTTTGCGGATTGGTCAATCCGTTCGCGAGATATGGCAGTTTGGAGGTAAGAAACGCTTGAGAAATTCAAAATTTTCGCAGTTCTGATGCTCGAAACGAATAACTAGAACGGCCTAGGGGAAAAGTACGCATACCTTTGTAATCGGGCGAGTTTCTACTTTCAGATGCAACAGAAATTTTGCGGATTGGTCAATCCGTTCGCGAGATATGGCAGTTTGGAGGTAAGAAACGGTTGAGAAACTCAAAATTTTCACAGTTCTGATGCTCGAAACGAATAACTAGAGCGGCCTAGGGGAAAAGTACGCATACCGTTGTAATCGGACGAGTTTCTACTTTCAGATGCAGCAGAAATTTTGCGGATTGGTCAATCCGTTCGCGAGATATGGCAGTTTGGAGGTAAGAAACGCTTGAGAAACTCAAAATTTTCGCAGTTCTGATGCTCGACAAGCATAACTAGAACGGTCTAGGGGAAAAGTACGCATACCGTTGTAATCGGGCGAGTTTCTACTTTCAGATGCAACAGAAATTTTGCGGATTGGTCAATCCGTTCGCGAGATATGGCAGTTTGGAGGTAAGAAACGCTTGAGAAACTCAAAATTTTCGCAGTTCTGATGCTCGACAAGCATAACTAGAACGGTCTAGGGGAAAAGTACGCATACCGTTGTAATCGGGCGAATTTCTACTTTCAGATGCAACAGAAATTTTGCGGATTGGTCAATCCGTTCGCGAGATATGGCAGTTTGGAGGTAAGAAACGCTTGAGAAACTCAAAATTTTCGCAGTTCTGATGCTCGACAAGCATAACTAGAGCGGCCTAGGGGAAAAGTACGCATACCGTTGTAATCGGGCGAGTTTCTACTTTCAGATGCAACAGAAATTTTGCGGATTGGTCAATCCGTTCGCGAGATATGGCAGTTTGGAGGTAAGAAACGCTTGAGAAATTCAAAATTTTCGCAGTTCTGATGCTCGAAACGAATAACTAGAACGGCCTAGGGGAAAAGTACGCATACCTTTGTAATCGGGCGAGTTTCTACTTTCAGATGCAACAGAAATTTTGCGGATTGGTCAATCCGTTCGCGAGATATGGCAGTTTGGAGGTAAGAAACGGTTGAGAAACTCAAAATTTTCACAGTTCTGATGCTCGAAACGAATAACTAGAGCGGCCTAGGGGAAAAGTACGCATACCGTTGTAATCGGACGAGTTTCTACTTTCAGATGCAGCAGAAATTTTGCGGATTGGTCAATCCGTTCGCGAGATATGGCAGTTTGGAGGTAAGAAACGCTTGAGAAACTCAAAATTTTCGCAGTTCTGATGCTCGACAAGCATAACTAGAACGGTCTAGGGGAAAAGTACGCATACCGTTGTAATCGGGCGAATTTCTACTTTCAGACGCAACGGAAATTTTGCGGATTGGTCAATCCGTTCGCGAGATATGGCAGTTTGTAGGTAAGAAACGCTTGAGAAACTCAACATTTCCGCAGTTCTGATGCTCGAAACGAATAACTAGAACGGCCTAGGGGAAAAGTACGCATACCGTTGTAATCGGGCGAGTTTCTACTTTCAGATGCATTAGAAATTTTGCGGATTGGTCAATCCGTTCGCGAGATATGGCAGTTTGGAAGTAAGAAACGCTTGAGAAACTCAAAATTTTCGCAGTTCTGATGCTCGAAACGAATAACTAGAACGGCCTAGGGGAAAAGTACGCATACCGTTGTAATCGGGCGAGTTTGTACTTTCAGATGCAACAGAAGTTTTGCGGATTGGTCAATCCGTTCGCGAGATATGGCAGTTTGTAGGTAAGAAACGCTTGAGAAACTCAACATTTCCGCAGTTCTGATGCTCGAAACGAATAACTAGAACGGCCTAGGGGAAAAGTACGCACACCGTTGTAATCGGGCGAGTTTCTACTTTCAGATGCATTAGAAATTTTGCGGATTGGTCAATCCGTTCGCGAGATATGGCAGTTTGGAAGTAAGAAACGCTTGAGAAACTCAAAATTTTCGCAGTTCTGATGCTCGAAACGAATAACTAGAACGGCCTAGGGGAAAAGTACGCATACCGTTGTAATCGGGCGAGTTTGTACTTTCAGATGCAACAGAAATTTTGCGGATTGGTCAATCCGTTCGCGAGATATGGCAGTTTGGAGGTAAGAAACGCTTGAGAAACTCAAAATTTTCGCAGTTCTGATGCTCGAAACGAATAACTAGAACGGCCTAGGGGAAAAGTACGCATACCGTTGTAATCGGGCGAGTTTCTACTTTCAGATGCAACAGAAATTTTGCGGATTGGTCAATCCGTTCCCGAGATATGGCAGTTTGGAGGTAAGAAACGCTTGAGAAACTCAAAATTTTCGCAGTTCTGATGCTCGAAACGAATAACTAGAACGGACTAGGGGAAAAGTACGCATACCGTTGTAATCGGGCGAGTTTCTACTTTCAGATGCAACAGAAATTTTGCGGATTGGTCAATCCGTTCGCGAGATATGGCAGTTTGGAGGTAAGAAACGCTTGAGAAACTCAAAATTTTCGCAGTTCTGATGCTCGACAAGCATAACTAGAACGGTCTAGGGGAAAAGTACGCATACCGTTGTAATCGGGCGAATTTCTACTTTCAGATGCAACAGAAATTTTGCGGATTGGTCAATCCGTTCGCGAGATATGGCAGTTTGGAGGTAAGAAACGCTTGAGAAACTCAAAATTTTCGCAGTTCTGATGCTCGACAAGCATAACTAGAGCGGCCTAGGGGAAAAGTACGCATACCGTTGTAATCGGGCGAGTTTCTACTTTCAGATGCAACAGAAATTTTGCGGATTGGTCAATCCGTTCGCGAGATATGGCAGTTTGGAGGTAAGAAACGGTTGAGAAACTCAAAATTTTCACAGTTCTGATGCTCGAAACGAATAACTAGAGCGGCCTAGGGGAAAAGTACGCATACCGTTGTAATCGGACGAGTTTCTACTTTCAGATGCAGCAGAAATTTTGCGGATTGGTCAATCCGTTCGCGAGATATGGCAGTTTGGAGGTAAGAAACGCTTGAGAAACTCAAAATTTTCGCAGTTCTGATGCTCGACAAGCATAACTAGAACGGTCTAGGGGAAAAGTACGCATACCGTTGTAATCGGGCGAATTTCTACTTTCAGACGCAACAGAAATTTTGCGGATTGGTCAATCCGTTCGCGAGATATGGCAGTTTGTAGGTAAGAAACGCTTGAGAAACTCAACATTTCCGCAGTTCTGATGCTCGAAACGAATAACTAGAACGGCCTAGGGGAAAAGTACGCATACCGTTGTAATCGGGCGAGTTTCTACTTTCAGATGCATTAGAAATTTTGCGGATTGGTCAATCCGTTCGCGAGATATGGCAGTTTGGAAGTAAGAAACGCTTGAGAAACTCAAAATTTTCGCAGTTCTGATGCTCGAAACGAATAACTAGAACGGCCTAGGGGAAAAGTACGCATACCGTTGTAATCGGGCGAGTTTGTACTTTCAGATGCAACAGAAGTTTTGCGGATTGGTCAATCCGTTCGCGAGATATGGCAGTTTGGAGGTAAGAAACGCTTGAGAAACTCAAAATTTTCGCAGTTCTGATGCTCGAAACGAATAACTAGAACGGCCTAGGGGAAAAGTACGCATACCGTTGTAATCGGGCGAGTTTCTACTTTCAGATGCAACAGAAATTTTGCGGATTGGTCAATCCGTTCGCGAGATATGGCAGTTTGTAGGTAAGAAACGCTTGAGAAACTCTACATTTTCGCAGTTCTGATGCTCGAAACGAATAACTAGAACGGCCTAGGGGAAAAGTACGCATACCGTTGTAATCGGGCGAGTTTCTACTTTCAGATGCAACAGAAATTTTGCGGATTGGTCAAACCGTTCGCGAGATATGGCAGTTTGGAGGTAAGAAACGCTTGAGAAACTCAAAATTTTCGCAGTTCTGATGCTCGAAACGAATAACTAGAACGGACTAGGGGAGAAGTACGCATACCGTTGTAATCGGGCGAGTTTCTACTTTCAGATGCAACAGAAATTTTGCGGATTGGTCATTCCTTTCGCGAGATATGGCAGTTTGGAGGTAAGAAACGCTTGAGAAACTCAAAATTTTCGCAGTTCTGATGCTCGAAACGAATAACTAGAACGGCGTAGGGGAAAAGTACGCCCACCGTTGTAATCGGGCGAGTTTCTACTTTCAGATGCAACAGAAATTTTGCGGATTGGTCAATCCGTTCGCGAGATATGGCAGTTTGGAGGTAAGAAACGCTTGAGAAACTCAAAATTTTCGCAGTTCTGATGCTCGTAACGAATAACTAGAACGGACTAGGGGAAAAGTACGCATACCGTTGTAATCGGGCGACTTTCTACTTTCAGATGCAACAGAAATTTTGCGGATTGGTCAATCCGTTCGCGAGATATGGCAGTTTGGAAGTAAGAAACGCTTGAGAAACTCAAAATTTTCGCAGTTCTGATGCTCGAAACGAATAACTAGAACGGCCTAGGGGAAAAGTACGCATACCGTTGTAATCGGGCGAGTTTCTACTTTCAGATGCATCAGAAATTTTGCGGATTGGTCAATCCGTTCGCGAGATATGGCAGTTTGGAAGTAAGAAACGCTTGAGAAACTCTACATTTTCGCAGTTCTGATGCTCGAAACGAATAACTAGAACGGCCTAGGGGAAAAGTACGCATACCGTTGTAATCGGGCGAGTTTCTACTTTCAGATGCAACAGAAATTTTGCGGATTGGTCAAACCGTTCGCGAGATATGGCAGTTTGGAGGTAAGAAACGCTTGAGAAACTCAAAATTTTCGCAGTTCTGATGCTCGAAACGAATAACTAGAACGGACTAGGGGAGAAGTACGCATACCGTTGTAATCGGGCGAGTTTCTACTTTCAGATGCAACAGAAATTTTGCGGATTGGTCATTCCTTTCGCGAGATATGGCAGTTTGGAGGTAAGAAACGCTTGAGAAACTCAAAATTTTCGCAGTTCTGATGCTCGAAACGAATAACTAGAACGGCGTAGGGGAAAAGTACGCCTACCGTTGTAATCGGGCGAGTTTCTACTTTCAGATGCAACAGAAATTTTGCGGATTGGTCAATCCGTTCGCGAGATATGGCAGTTTGGAGGTAAGAAACGCTTGAGAAACTCAAAATTTTCGCAGTTCTGATGCTCGTAACGAATAACTAGAACGGACTAGGGGAAAAGTACGCATACCGTTGTAATCGGGCGACTTTCTACTTTCAGATGCAACAGAAATTTTGCGGATTGGTCAATCCGTTCGCGAGATATGGCAGTTTGGAAGTAAGAAACGCTTGAGAAACTCAAAATTTTCGCAGTTCTGATGCTCGAAACGAATAACTAGAACGGCCTAGGGGAAAAGTACGCATACCGTTGTAATCGGGCGAGTTTGTACTTTCAGATGCAACAGAAATTTTGCGGATTGGTCAATCCGTTCGCGAGATATGGCAGTTTGGAGGTAAGAAACGCTTGAGAATCTCAAAATTTTCGCAGTTCTGATGCTCGAAACGAATAACTAGAACGGCCTAGGGGAAAAGTACGCACACCGTTGTAATCGGGCGAGTTTCTACTTTCAGATGCAACAGAAATTTTGCGGATTGGTCAATCCGTTCGCGAGATATGGCAGTTTGTAGGTAAGAAACGCTTGAGAAACTCAACATTTTCGCAGTTCTGATGCTCGAAACGAATAACTAGAACGGCCTAGGGGAAAAGTACGCATACCGTTGTAATCGGGCGAGTTTCTACTTTCAGATGCAACAGAAATTTTGCGGATTGGTCAAACCGTTCGCGAGATATGGCAGTTTGGAGGTAAGAAACGCTTGAGAAACTCAAAATTTTCGCAGTTCTGATGCTCGAAACGAATAACTAGAACGGACTAGGGGAGAAGTACGCATACCTTTGTAATCGGGCGAGTTTCTACTTTCAGATGCAACAGAAATTTTGCGGATTGGTCATTCCTTTCGCGAGATATGGCAGTTTGGAGGTAAGAAACGCTTGAGAAACTCAAAATTTTCACAGTTCTGATGCTCGAAACGAATAACTAGAACGGCGTAGGGGAAAAGTACGCCTACCGTTGTAATCGGGCGAGTTTGTACTTTCAGATGCAACAGAAATTTTGCGGATTGGTCAATCCGTTCGCGAGATATGGCAGTTTGGAGGTAAGAAACGCTTGAGAAACTCAAAATTTTCGCAGTTCTGATGCTCGAAACGAATAACTAGAACGGCGTAGGGGAAAAGTACGCCTACCGTTGTAATCGGGCGAGTTTCTACTTTCAGATGCAACAGAAATTTTGCGGATTGGTCAATCCGTTCGCGAGATATGGCAGTTTGGAGGTAAGAAACGCTTGAGAAACTCAAAATTTTCGCAGTTCTGATGCTCGTAACGAATAACTAGAACGGACTAGGGGAAAAGTACGCATACCGTTGTAATCGGGCGACTTTCTACTTTCAGATGCAACAGAAATTTTGCGGATTGGTCAATCCGTTCGCGAGATATGGCAGTTTGGAAGTAAGAAACGCTTGAGAAACTCAAAATTTTCGCAGTTCTGATGCTCGAAACGAATAACTAGAACGGCCTAGGGGAAAAGTACGCATACCGTTGTAATCGGGCGAGTTTGTACTTTCAGATGCAACAGAAATTTTGCGGATTGGTCAATCCGTTCGCGAGATATGGCAGTTTGGAGGTAAGAAACGCTTGAGAAACTCAAAATTTTCGCAGTTCTGATGCTCGAAACGAATAACTAGAACGGCCTAGGGGAAAAGTACGCATACCGTTGTAATCGGGCGAGTTTCTACTTTCAGATGCAACAGAAATTTTGCGGATTGGTCAATCCGTTCGCGAGATATGGCAGTTTGTAGGTAAGAAACGCTTGAGAAACTCAACATTTTCGCAGTTCTGATGCTCGAAACGAATAACTAGAACGGCCTAGGGGAAAAGTACGCATACCGTTGTAATCGGGCGAGTTTCTACTTTCAGATGCAACAGAAATTTTGCGGATTGGTAAAACCGTTCGCGAGATATGGCAGTTTGGAGGTAAGAAACGCTTGAGAAACTCAAAATTTTCGCAGTTCTGATGCTCGAAACGAATAACTAGAACGGACTAGGGGAGAAGTACGCATACCTTTGTAATCGGGCGAGTTTCTACTTTCAGATGCAACAGAAATTTTGCGGATTGGTCATTCCTTTCGCGAGATATGGCAGTTTGGAGGTAAGAAACGCTTGAGAAACTCAAAATTTTCACAGTTCTGATGCTCGAAACGAATAACTAGAACGGCGTAGGGGAAAAGTACGCCTACCGTTGTAATCGGGCGAGTTTGTACTTTCAGATGCAACAGAAATTTTGCGGATTGGTCAATCCGTTCGCGAGATATGGCAGTTTGGAGGTAAGAAACGCTTGAGAAACTCAAAATTTTCGCAGTTCTGATGCTCGAAACGAATAACTAGAACGGCCTAGGGGAAAAGTACGCATACCGTTGTAATCGGGCGAGTTTCTACTTTCAGATGCAACAGAAATTTTGCGGATTGGTCAATCCGTTCGCGAGATATGGCAGTTTGTAGGTAAGAAACGCTTGAGAAACTCAACATTTTCGCAGTTCTGATGCTCGAAACGAATAACTAGAACGGCCTAGGGGAAAAGTACGCATACCGTTGTACTCGGGCGAGTTTCTACTTTCAGATGCAACAGAAATTTTGCGGATTGGTCAAACCGTTCGCGAGATATGGCAGTTTGGAGGTAAGAAACGCTTGAGAAACTCAAAATTTTCGCAGTTCTGATGCTCGAAACGAATAACTAAAACGGACTAGGGGAGAAGTACGCATACCTTTGTAATCGGGCGAGTTTCTACTTTCAGATGCAACAGAAATTTTGCGGATTGGTCATTCCTTTCGCGAGATATGGCAGTTTGGAGGTAAGAAACGCTTGAGAAACTCAAAATTTTCGCAGTTCTGATGCTCGAAACGAATAACTAGAACGGCGTAGGGGAAAAGTACGCCTACCGTTGTAATCGGGCGAGTTTCTACTTTCAGATGCAACAGAAATTTTTCGGATTGGTCAAACCGTTCGCGAGATATGGCAGTTTGGAGGTAAGAAACGCTTGAGAAACTCAAAATTTTCGCAGTTCTGATGCTCGAAACGAATAACTAGAACGGACTAGGGGAGAAGTACGCATACCTTTGTAATCCGGCGAGTTTCTACTTTCAGATGCAACAGAAATTTTGCGGATTGGTCATTCCTTTCGCGAGATATGGCAGTTTGGAGGTAAGAAACGCTTGAGAAACTCAAAATTTTCGCAGTTCTGATGCTCGAAACGAATAACTAGAACGGCGTAGGGGAAAAGTACGCACACCGTTGTACTCGGGCGAGTTTCTACTTTCAGATGCAACAGAAATTTTGCGGATTGGTCAAACCGTTCGCGAGATATGGCAGTTTGGAGGTAAGAAACGCTTGAGAAACTCAAAATTTTCGCAGTTCTGATGCTCGAAACGAATAACTAGAACGGACTAGGGGAGAAGTACGCATACCTTTGTAATCGGGCGAGTTTCTACTTTCAGATGCAACAGAAATTTTGCGGATTGGTCATTCCTTTCGCGAGATATGGCAGTTTGGAGGTAAGAAACGCTTGAGAAACTCAAAATTTTCGCAGTTCTGATGCTCGAAACGAATAACTAGAACGGCGTAGGGGAAAAGTACGCCTACCGTTGTAATCGGGCGAGTTTCTACTTTCAGATGCAACAGAAATTTTGCGGATTGGTCAAACCGTTCGCGAGATATGGCAGTTTGGAGGTAAGAAACGCTTGAGAAACTCAAAATTTTCGCAGTTCTGATGCTCGAAACGAATAACTAGAACGGACTAGGGGAGAAGTACGCATACCTTTGTAATCGGGCGAGTTTCTACTTTCAGATGCAACAGAAATTTTGCGGATTGGTCATTCCTTTCGCGAGATATGGCAGTTTGGAGGTAAGAAACGCTTGAGAAACTCAAAATTTTCGCAGTTCTGATGCTCGAAACGAATAACTAGAACGGCGTAGGGGAAAAGTACGCCTACCGTTGTAATCGGGCGAGTTTCTACTTTCAGATGCAACAGAAATTTTGCGGATTGGTCAATCCGTTCGCGAGATATGGCAGTTTGGAGGTAAGAAACGCTTGAGAAACTCAAAATTTTCGCAGTTCTGATGCTCGAAACGAATAACTAGAACGGACTAGGGGAAAAGTACGCAGACCGTTGTAATCGGGCGAGTTTCTACTTTCAGATGCAACAGAAATTTTGCGGATTGGCCAATCCGTTCGCGAGATATGGCAGTTTGTAGGTAAGAAACGCTTGAGAAACTCAAAATTTTCGCAGTTCTGATGCTCGAAACGAATAACTAGAACGGCCTAGGGGAAAAGTACGCATACCGTTGTAATCGGGCGAGTTTCTACTTTCAGACGCAACAGAAATTTTGCGGATTAGTCATTCCGTTCGCGAGATATGGCAGTTTGGAGGTAAGAAACGCTTGAGAAACTCAAAATTTTCGCAGTTCTGATGCTCGACAAGCATAACTAGAACGGTCTAGGGGAAAAGTACGCATACCGTTGTAATCGGGCTACTTTCTACTTTCAGATGCAACAGAAATTTTGCGGATTGGTCAATCCGTTCGCGAGATATGGCAGTTTGGAAGTAAGAAACGGTCGAGAAACTCAAAATTATCACAGTTCTGATACTCGAAACGAATAACCAGAACGGCCCAGGGGAAAAGTACGCATACCGTTGTAATCGGGCGAGTTTCTACTTTCAGATGCAACAGAAATTTTGCGGATTGGTCAATCCGTTCGCGAGATATGGCAGTTTGGAGGTAAGCAACGCTTGAGAAACCCAAAATTTTCGCAGTTCTCATGCTCGAAACGAATAACTACAACGGCCTACGGGAAAAGTACGCATACCGTTGTAATCCGGCGAGTTTCTACTTTCAGATGCAACAGAAATTTTGCGGATTGGTCAATCCGTTCGCGAGATATGGCAGTTTGGAGGTAAGAAACGCTTGAGAAACTCAACATTTTCGCAGTTCTGATGCTCGAAACGAATAACTAGAGCGGCCTAGGGGAAAAGTACGCATACCGTTGTAATCGGGCGAGTTTCTACTTTCAGATGCAACAGAAATTTTGCGGATTGGTCAATCCGTTCGCGAGATATGGCTGTTTGGAGGTAAGAAACGCTTGAGAAACTCAAAATTTTCGCAGTTCTGATGCTCGAAACGAATAACTAGAACGGACTTGGGGAAACGTACGCATACCGTTGTAATCGGGCGAGTTTCTACTTTCAGATGCAACAGAAATTTTGCGAATTGGTCAATCCGTTCGCGAGATATGGCAGTTTGGAGGCAAGAAACGGTCGAGAAACTCAAAATTATCACAGTTCTTGACTCGAAACGAATAACCAGAACGGCCTAGGGGAAAAGTACGCATACCGTTGTAATCGGGCGAGTTTCTACTTTCAGATGCAACAGAAATTTTGCGGATTGGTCAATCTGTTCGCGAGATATGGCAGTTTGGAGGTAAGAAACGCTTGAGAAACTCAAAATTTTCGCAGTTCTGATGCTCGAAACGAATAACTAGAACGGCCTAGGGGAAAAGTACGCATACCCTTGTAAGCGGACGAGTTTCTACTTTCAGATGCAACAGAAATTTTGCGGATTAGTCAATCCGTTCGCGAGATATGGCAGTTTGGAGGTAAGAAACGCTTGAGAAACTCAAAATTTTCGCAGTTCTGATGCTCGAAACGAATAACTAGAACGGACTTGGGGAAACGTACGCATACCGTTGTAATCGGGCGAGTTTCTACTTTCAGATGCAACAGAAATTTTGCAGATTGGTCAATCCGTTCGCGAGATATGGCAGTTTGGAGGCAAGAAACGGTCGAGAAATTCAAAATTATCACAGTTCTGATACTCGAAACGAATAACCAGAACGGCCTAGGGGAAAAGTACGCATACCGTTGTAATTGGGCGAGTTTCTACTTTCAGATGCAACAGAAATTTTGCGGATTGGTCAATCCGTTCGCGAGATATGGCAGTTTGTAGGTAAGAAACGCTTGAGAAACTCAACATTTTCGCAGTTCTGATGCTCGAAACGAATAACTAGAACGGCCTAGGGGAAAAGTACGCATACCGTTGTAATCGGGCGAGTTTCTACTTTCAGATGCAACAGAAATTTTGCGGATTGGTCAAACCGTTCGCGAGATATGGCAGTTTGGGGGTAAGAAACGCTTGAGAAACTCAAAATTTTCGCAGTTCTGATGCTCGAAACGAATAACTAGAACGGACTAGGGGAGAAGTACGCATACCTTTGTAATCGGGCGAGTTTCTACTTTCAGATGCAACAGAAATTTTGCGGATTGGTCATTCCTTTCGCGAGATATGGCAGTTTGGAGGTAAGAAACGCTTGAGAAACTCAAAATTTTCGCAGTTCTGATGCTCGAAACGAATAACTAGAACGGCGTAGGGGAAAAGTACGCCTACCGTTGTAATCGGGCGAGTTTCTACTTTCAGATGCAACAGAAATTTTGCGGATTGGTCAAACCGTTCGCGAGATATGGCAGTTTGGAGGTAAGAAACGCTTGAGAAACTCAAAATTTTCGCAGTTCTGATGCTCGAAACGAATAACTAGAACGGACTAGGGGAGAAGTACGCATACCTTTGTAATCGGGCGAGTTTCTGCTTTCAGATGCAACAGAAATTTTGCGGATTGGTCATTCCTTTCGCGAGATATGGCAGTTTGGAGGTAAGAAACGCTTGAGAAACTCAAAATTTTCGCAGTTCTGATGCTCGAAACGAATAACTAGAACGGCGTAGGGGAAAAGTACGCCTACCGTTGTAATCGGGCGAGTTTCTAATTTCAGATGCAACAGAAATTTTGCGGATTGGTCAATCCGTTCGCGAGATATGGCAGTTTGGAGGTAAGAAACGCTTGAGAAACTCAAAATTTTCGCAGTTCTGATGCTCGAAACGAATAACTAGAACGGACTAGGGGAAAAGTACGCAGACCGTTGTAATCGGGCGAGTTTCTACTTTCAGATGCAACAGAAATTTTGCGGATTGGTCAATCCGTTCGCGAGATATGGCAGTTTGTAGGTAAGAAACGCTTGAGAAACTCAAAATTTTCGCAGTTCTGATGCTCGAAACGAATAACTAGAACGGCCTAGGGGAAAAGTACGCATACCGTTGTAATCGGGCGAGTTTCTACTTTCAGATGCAACAGAAATTTTGCGGCTTAGTCATTCCGTTCGCGAGATATTGCAGTTTGGAGGTAAGAAACGCTTGAGAAACTCAAAATTTTCGCAGTTCTGATGCTCGACAAGCATAACTAGAACGGTCTAGGGGAAAAGTACGCATACCGTTGTAATCGGGCGACTTTCTACTTTCAGATGCAACAGAAATTTTGCGGATTGGTCAATCCGTTCGCGAGATATGGCAGTTTGGAAGTAAGAAACGGTCGAGAAACTCAAAATTATCACAGTTCTGATACTCGAAACGAATAACCAGAACGGCCCAGGGGAAAAGTACGCATACCGTTGTAATCGGGCGAGTTTCTACTTTCAGATGCAACAGAAATTTTGCGGATTGGTAAATCCGTTCGCGAGATATGGCAGTTTGGAGGTAAGCAACGCTTGAGAAACCCAAAATTTTCGCAGTTCTCATGCTCGAAACGAATAACTACAACGGCTTACGGGAAAAGTACGCATACCGTTGTAATCCGGCGAGTTTCTACTTTCAGATGCAACAGAAATTTTGCGGATTGGTCAATCCGTTCGCGAGATATGGCAGTTTGGAAGTAAGAAACGGTTGAGAAACTCAAAATTTTCGCAGTTCTGATGCTCGAAACGAATAACTAGAGCGGCCTAGGGGAAAAGTACGCATACCGTTGTAATCAGGCGAGTTTCTACTTTCAGATGCAACAGAAATTTTGCGGATTGGTCAATCCGTTCGCGAGATATGGCAGTTTGGAGGTAAGAAACGCTTGAGAAACTCAACATTTTCGCAGTTCTGATGCTCGACAAGCATAACTAGAGCGGTCTAGGGGAAAAGTACGCATACCGTTGTAATCGGGCGACTTTCTACTTTCAGATGCAACAGAAATTTTGCGGATTGGTCAATCCGTTCGCGAGATATGGCAGTTTGGAGGTAAGAAACGGTTGAGAAACTCAAAATTTTCACAGTTCTGATGCTCGAAACGAATAACTAGAGCGGCCTAGGGGAAAAGTACGCATACCGTTGTAATCGGGCGAGTTTCTACTTTCAGATGCAACAGAAATTTTGCGGATTGGTCAATCCGTTCGCGAGATATGGCAGTTTGGAGGTAAGAAACGCTTGAGAAACTCAACATTTTCGCAGTTCTGATGCTCGAAACGAATAACTAGAACGGCCTAGGGGAAAAGTACGCATACCGTTGTAATCGGGCGAGTTTCTACTTTCAGATGCATTAGAAATTTTGCGGATTGGTCAATCCGTTCGCGAGATATGGCAGTTTGGAAGTAAGAAACGCTTGAGAAACTCAAAATTTTCGCAGTTCTGATGCTCGGAACGAATAACTAGAACGGCCTAGGGGAAAAGTACGCATACCGTTGTAATCGGGCGAGTTTTTACTTTCAGATGCAACAGAAATTTTGCGGATTGGTCAATCCGTTCGCGAGATATGGCAGTTTGGAGGTAAGAAACGCTTGAGAAACTCAAAATTTTCGCAGTTCTGATGCTCGAAACGATTAACTAGAACGGCCTAGGGTAAAAGTACGCATACCATTGTAATCGGGCGAGTTTCTACTTTCAGATGCAACAGAAATTTTGCGGATTGGTCAATCCGTTCGCGAGATATGGCAGTTTGGAGGCAAGAAACGCTTGAGAAACTCAACATTTTCGCAGTTCTGATGCTCGAAACGAATAACTAGAACGGCCTAGGGGAAAAGTACGCATACCGTTGTAATCGGGCGAGTTTCTACTTTCAGATGCATTAGAAATTTTGCGGATTGGTCAATCCGTTCGCGAGATATGGCAGTTTGGAAGTAAGAAACGCTTGAGAAACTCAAAATTTTCGCAGTTCTGATGCTCGGAACGAATAACTAGAACGGCCTAGGGGAAAAGTACGCATACCGTTGTAATCGGGCGAGTTTGTACTTTCAGATGCAACAGAAATTTTGCGGATTGGTCAATCCGTTCGCGAGATATGGCAGTTTGGAGGTAAGAAACGCTTGAGAAACTCAAAATTTTCGCAGTTCTGATGCTCGAAACGAATAACTAGAACGGCCTAGGGGAAAAGTACGCATACCGCTGTTATCGGGCGAGTTTCTACTTTCAGATGCAACAGAAATTTTGCGGATTGGTCAAACCGTTCGCGAGATATGGCAGTTTGGAGGTAAGAAACGCTTGAGAAACTCAAAATTTTCGCAGTTCTGATGCTCGAAACGAATAACTAGAACGGACTAGGGGAGAAGTACGCATACCGTTGTAATCGGGCGAGTTTCTACTTTCAGATGCAACAGAAATTTTGCGGATTGGTCATTCCTTTCGCGAGATATGGCAGTTTGGAGGTAAGAAACGCTTGAGAATCTCAAAATTTTCGCAGTTCTGATGCTCGAAACGAATAACTAGAACGGCGTAGGGGAAAAGTACGCCTACCGTTGTAATCGGGCGAGTTTCTACTTTCAGATGCAACAGAAATTTTGCGGATTGGTCAATCCGTTCGCGAGATATGGCAGTTTGTAGGTAAGAAACGCTTGAGAAACTCAAAATTTTCGCAGTTCTGATGCTCGAAACGAATAACTAGAACGGCCTAGGGGAAAAGTACGCATACCGTTGTAATCGGGCGAGTTTCTACATTCAGATGCAACAGAAATTTTGCGGATTAGTCATTCCGTTCGCGAGATATGGCAGTTTGGAGGTAAGAAACGCTTGAGAAACTCAAAATTTTCGCAGTTCTGATGCTGGACAAGCATAACTAGAACGGTCTAGGGGAAAAGTACGCATACCGTTGTAATCGGGCGACTTTCTACTTTCAGATGCAACAGAAATTTTGCGGATTGGTCAATCCGTTCGCGAGATATGGCAGTTTGGAGGTAAGAAACGCTTGAGAAACTCAAAATTTTCGCAGTTCTGATGCTCGAAACGAATAACTAGAACGGACTAGGGGAGAAGTACGCATACCGTTGTAATCGGGCGAGTTTCTACCTTCAGATGCAACAGAAATTTTGCGGATTGGTCATTCCTTTCGCGAGATATGGCAGTTTGGAGGTAAGAAACGCTTGAGAATCTCAAAATTTTCGCAGTTCTGATGCTCGAAACGAATAACTAGAACGGCGTAGGGGAAAAGTACGCCTACCGTTGTAATCGGGCGAGTTTCTACTTTCAGATGCAACAGATATTTTGCGGATTGGTCAATCCGTTCGCGAGATATGGCAGTTTGTAGGTAAGAAACGCTTGAGAAACTCAAAATTTTCGCAGTTCTGATGCTCGAAACGAATAACTAGAACGGCCTAGGGGAAAAGTACGCATACCGTTGTAATCGGGCGAGTTTCTACTTTCAGATGCAACAGAAATTTTGCGGATTAGTCATTCCGTTCGCGAGATATGGCAGTTTGGAGGTAAGAAACGCTTGAGAAACTCAAAATTTTCGCAGTTCTGATGCTGGACAAGCATAACTAGAACGGTCTAGGGGAAAAGTACGCATACCGTTGTAATCGGGCGACTTTCTACTTTCAGATGCAACAGAAATTTTGCGGATTGGTCAATCCGTTCGCGAGATATGGCAGTTTGGAGGTAAGAAACGCTTGAGAAACTCAAAATTTTCGCAGTTCTGATGCTCGACAAGCATAACTAGAACGGACTTGGGGAAACGTACGCATACCGTTGTAATCGGGCGAGTTTCTACTTTCAGATGCAACAGAAATTTTGCGGATTGGTCAATCCGTTCGCGAGATATGGCAGTTTGGAAGCAAGAAACGGTCGAGAAATTCAAAATTATCACAGTTCTGATACTCGAAACGAATAACCAGAACGGCCTAGGGGAAAAGTACGCATACCGTTGTAATCGGGCGAGTTTCTACTTTCAGATGCATCAGAAATTTTGCGGATTGGTCAATCCGTTCGCGAGATATGGCAGTTTGGAAGTAAGAAACGCTTGAGAAACTCAAAATTTTCGCAGTTCTGATGCTCGAAACGATTAACTAGAACGGCCTAGGGTAAAAGTACGCATACCGTTGTAATCGGGCGAGTTTCTACTTTCAGATGCAACAGAAATTTTGCGGATTGGTCAATCCGTTCGCGAGATATGGCAGTTTGGATGTAAGAAACGCTTGAGAAACTCAAAATTTTCGCAGTTCTGATGCTCGAAACGAATAACTAGAACGGACTTGGGGAAACGTACGCATACCGTTGTAATCGGGCGAGTTTCTACTTTCAGATGCAACAGAAATTTTGCGGATTGGTCAATCCGTTCGCGAGATATGGCAGTTTGGAGGTAAGAAACGCTTGAGAAACTCAAAATTTTCGCAGTTCTGATGCTCGAAACGAATAACTAGAACGGACTTGGGGAAACGTACGCATACCGTTGTAATCGGGCGAGTTTCTACTTTCAGATGCAACAGAAATTTTGCGGATTGGTCAATCCGTTCGCGAGATATGGCAGTTTGGAGGCAAGAAACGGTCGAGAAACTCAAAATTATCACAGTTCTTGACTCGAAACGAATAACCAGAACGGCCTAGGGGAAAAGTACGCATACCGTTGTAATCGGGCGAGTTTCTACTTTCAGATGCAACAGAAATTTTGCGGATTGGTCAATCCGTTCGCGAGATATGGCAGTTTGGAGGTAAGAAACGCTTGAGAAACTCAAAATTTTCGCAGTTCTGATGCTCGAAACGAATAACTAGAACGGCCTACGGGAAAAGTACGCATACCGTTGTAAGCGGGCGAGTTTCTACTTTCAGATGCAACAGAAATTTTGCGGATTAGTCAATCCGTTCGCGAGATATGGCAGTTTGGAGGTAAGAAACGCTTGAGAAACTCAAAATTTTCGCAGTTCTGATGCTCGACAAGCATAACTAGAACGGTCTAGGGGAAAAGTACGCATACCGTTCTAATCGGGCGACTTTCTACTTTCAGATGCAACAGAAATTTTGCGGATTGGTCAATCCGTTCGCGAGATATGGCAGTTTGGAGGTAAGAAACGCTTGAGAAACTCAAAATTTTCGCAGTTCTGATGCTCGAAACGAATAACTAGAACGGACTTGGGGAAACGTACGCATACCGTTGTAATCGGGCGAGTTTCTACTTTCAGATGCAACAGAAATTTTGCGGATTGGTCAATCCGTTCGCGAGATATGGCAGTTTGGAGGCAAGAAACGGTCGAGAAATTCAAAATTATCACAGTTCTGATACTCGAAACGAATAACCAGAACGGCCTAGGGGAAAAGTACGCATACCGTTGTAATTGGGCGAGTTTCTACTTTCAGATGCAACAGAAATTTTGCGGATTGGTCAATCCGTTCGCGAGACATGGCAGTTTGGAGGTAAGAAACGCTTGAGAAACTCAACATTTTCGCAGTTCTGATGCTCGAAACGAATAACTAGAACGGCCTAGGGGAAAACTACACCTACCGTTGTAATCGGGCGAGTTTCTACTTTCAGATGCAACAGAAATTTTGCGGATTGGTCAATCCGTTCACGAGATATGGCAGTTTGGAGGTAAGCAACGCTTGAGAAACCCAAAATATTCGCAGTTCTCATGCTCGAAACGAATAACTACAACGGCCTACGGGAAAAGTACGCATACCGTTGTAATCGGGCGAGTTTCTACTTTCAGATGCAACAGAAGTTTTGCGGATTGGTCAATCCGTTCGCGAGATATGGCAGTTTGGAAGTAAGAAACGCTTGAGAAACCCAAAATTTTCGCAGTTCTGATGCTCGACAAGCATAACTAGAACGGTCTAGGGGAAAAGTACGCATACCGTTCTAATCGGGCGACTTTCTACTTTCAGATGCAACAGAAATTTTGCGGATTGGTCAATCCGTTCGCGAGATATGGCAGTTTGGAGGCAAGAAACGCTTGAGAAACTCAAAATTTTCGCAGTTCTGATGCTCGAAACGAATAACTAGAACGGACTTGGGGAAACGTACGCATACCGTTGTAATCGGGCGAGTTTCTACTTTCAGATGCAACAGAAATTTTGCGGATTGGTCAATCCGTTCGCGAGATATGGCAGTTTGGAGGCAAGAAACGGTCGAGAAATTCAAAATTATCACAGTTCTGATACTCGAAACGAATAACCAGAACGGCCTAGGGGAAAAGTACGCATACCGTTGTAATTGGGCGAGTTTCTACTTTCAGATGCAACAGAAATTTTGCGGATTGGTCAATCCGTTCGCGAGACATGGCAGTTTGGAGGTAAGAAACGCTTGAGAAACTCAACATTTTCGCAGTTCTGATGCTCGAAACGAATAACTAGAACGGCCTAGGGGAAAACTACACCTACCGTTGTAATCGGGCGAGTTTCTACTTTCAGATGCAACAGAAATTTTGCGGATTGGTCAATCCGTTCACGAGATATGGCAGTTTGGAGGTAAGCAACGCTTGAGAAACCCAAAATATTCGCAGTTCTCATGCTCGAAACGAATAACTACAACGGCCTACGGGAAAAGTACGCATACCGTTGTAATCGGGCGAGTTTCTACTTTCAGATGCAACAGAAGTTTTGCGGATTGGTCAATCCGTTCGCGAGATATGGCAGTTTGGAAGTAAGAAACGCTTGAGAAACCCAAAATTTTCGCAGTTCTGATGCTCGACAAGCATAACTAGAACGGTCTAGGGGAAAAGTACGCATACCGTTCTAATCGGGCGACTTTCTACTTTCAGATGCAACAGAAATTTTGCGGATTGGTCAATCCGTTCGCGAGATATGGCAGTTTGGAGGTAAGAAACGCTTGAGAAACTCAAAATTTTCGCAGTTCTGATGCTCGAAACGAATAACTAGAACGGACTTGGGGAAACGTACGCATACCGTTGTAATCGGGCGAGTTTCTACTTTCAGATGCAACAGAAATTTTGCGGATTGGTCAATCCGTTCGCGAGATATGGCAGTTTGTAGGTAAGAAGCGCTTGAGAAACTCAACATTTTCGCAGTTCTGATGCTCGAAACGAATGACTAGAACGGCCTAGGGGAAAAGTACGCATACCGTTGTAAGCGGGCGAGTTTCTACTTTCAGATGCAACAGAAATTTTGCGGATTGGTCAATCCGTTCGCGAGATATGGCAGTTTGGATGTATGAAACACTTGAGAAACACAAAATTTTCGCAGTTCTGATGCTCGAAACGAATAACTAGGGCGGCCTAGGGGAAAAGTACGCATACCGTTGTAATCGGGCGAGTTTCTACTTTCAGATGCATCAGAAATTTTGCGGATTGGTCAATCCGTTCGCGAGATATGGCAGTTTGGAAGTAAGAAACGCTTGAGAAACTCAAAATTTTCGCAGTTCTGATGCTCGAAACGAATAACCAGAACGGCCTAGGGGAAAAGTACGCATACCGTTGTAATCGGGCGAGTTTCTACTTTCAGAAGCAACAGAAATTTTGCGGATTGGTCAATCCGTTCGCGAGATATGGCAGTTTGGAGGTAAGAAACGCTTGAGAAACTCAACATTTTCGCAGTTCTGATGCTCGAAACGAATAACTAGAACGGCCTAGGGGAAAACTACACCTACCGTTGTAATCGGTCGAGTTTCTACTTTCTGATGCAACAGAAATTTTGCGGATTGGTCAATCCGTTCGCGAGATATGGCAGTTTGGAAGTAAGAAACGCTTGAGAAACTCAACATTTTCGCAGTTCTGATGCTCGAAACGAATAACTAGAACGGCCTAGGGGAAAACTACGCATACCGTTGTAATCGGGCGAGTTTCTACTTTCAGATGCAAGAGAAATTTTGCGGATTGGTCAATCCGTTCGCGAGATATGGCAGTTTGGAGGTAAGAAACGCTTGAGAAACTCAAAATTTTCGCAGTTCTGATGCTCGAAACGAATAACTAGAACGGACTTGGGGAAACGTACGCATACCGTTGTAATCGGGCGAGTTTCTACTTTCAGATGCAACAGAAATTTTGTGGATTGGTCAATCCGTTCGCGAGATATGGCAGTTTGGAAGTAAGAAACGCTTGAGAAACTCAAAATTTTCGCAGTTCTGATGCTCGAAACAAATAACTAGAACGGCCTAGGGGAAAAGTACGCATACCGTTGTAATCGGGCGAGTTTCTACTTTCAGATGCAACAGAAATTTTGCGGATGGGTCAATCCGTTCGCGTGATATGGCAGTTTGGAGGTAAGAAACGCTTGAGAAACTCAAAATTTTCGCAGTTCTGATGCTCGAAACGAATAACTAGAACGGACTAGGGGAAAAGTACGCATACCGTTGTAATCGGGCGAGTTTCTACTTTCAGATGCAACAGAAATTTTGCGGATTGGTCAATCCGTTCGCGAGATATGGCAGTTTGGAGGTAAGAAACTCTTGAGAAACTCAAAATTTTCGCAGTTCTGATGCTCGAAACGAATAACTAGAACGGCCTAGGGGAAAAGTACGCATACCGTTGTAAGCGGGCGAGTTTCTACTTTCAGGTGCAACAGAAATTTTGCGGATTAGTCAATCCGTTCGCGAGATATGGCAGTTTGGAGGTAAGAAACGCTTGAGAAACTCAAAATTTTCGCAGTTCTGATGCTCGACAAGCATAACTAGAACGGTCTAGGGGAAAAGTACGCATACCGTTGTAATCGGGCGACTTTCAACTTTCAGATGCAACAGAAATTTTGCGGATTGGTCAATTCGTTCGCGAGATAAGGCAGTTTGGATGTAAGAAACGGTTGAGAAACTCAAAATTTTCACAGTTCTGATGCTCGAAACGAATAACTAGAACGGCCTAGGGGAAAAGTACGCATACCGTTGTAATCGGGCGAGTTTGTACTTTCAGATGCAACAGAAATTTTGCGGATTGGTCAATCCGTTCGCGAGATATGGCAGTTTGTAGGTAAGAAACGCTTGAGAAACTCAAAATTTTCGCAGTTCTGATGCTCGAAACGAATAACTAGAACGGACTAGGGCAAAAGTACGCATACCGTTGTAATCGGGCGAGTTTCTACTTTCAGATGCAACAGAAATTTTGCGGATGGGTCAATCCGTTCGCGAGATATGGCAGTTTGGAGGTAAGAAACGCTTGAGAAACTCAAAATTTTCGCAGTTCTGATGCTCGAAACGAATAACTAGAACGGACTAGGGGAAAAGTACGCATACCGTTGTAATCGGGCGAGTTTCTACTTTCAGATGCATCAGAAATTTTGCGGATTGGTCAATCCGTTCGCGAGATATGGCAGTTTGGAGGTAAGAAACTCTTGAGAAACTCAAAATTTTCGCAGTTCTGATGCTCGAAACGAATAACTAGAACGGCCTAGGGGAAAAGTACGCATACCGTTGTAAGCGGGCGAGTTTCTACTTTCAGGTGCAACAGAAATTTTGCGGATTAGTCAATCCGTTCGCGAGATATGGCAGTTTGGAGGTAAGAAACGCTTGAGAAACTCAAAATTTTCGCAGTTCTGATGCTCGACAAGCATAACTAGAACGGTCTAGGGGAAAAGTACGCATACCGTTGTAATCGGGCGAATTTCTACTTTCAGATGCAACAGAAATTTTGCGGATTGGTCAATCCGGTCGCGAGATATGGCAGTTTGGAGGTAAGAAACGCTTGAGAAACTCAAAATTTTCGCAGTTCTGATGCTCGAAACGAATAACTAGAACGGACTAGGGGAAAAGTACGCATACCGTTGTAATCGGGCGAGTTTCTACTTTCAGATGCAACAGAAATTTTGCGGATTGGTCATTCCTTTCGCGAGATATGGCAGTTTGGAGGTAAGAAACGCTTGAGAAACTCAAAATTTTCGCAGTTCTGATGCTCGAAACGAATAACTAGAACGGCCTAGGGGAAAACTACACCTACCGTTGTAATCGGGCGAGTTTCTACTTTCAGATGCAACAGAAATTTTGCGGATTGGTCAATCCGTTCGCGAGATATGGCAGTTTGGAAGTAAGAAACGCTTGAGAAACTCAAAATTTTCGCAGTTCTGATGCTCGAAACGAATAACTAGAACGGACTAGGGGAAAAGTACGCATACCGTTGTAATCGGGCGAGTTTCTACTTTCAGATGCATCAGAAATTTTGCGGATTGGTCAATCCGTTCGCGAGATATGGCAGTTTGGAAGTAAGAAACGCTTGAGAAACTCAAAATTTTCGCAGTTCTGATGCTCGAAACGATTAACTAGAACGGCCTAGGGTAAAAGTACGCATACCATTGTAATCGGGCGAGTTTCTACTTTCAGATGCAACAGAAATTTTGCGGATTGGTCAATCCGTTCGCGAGATATGGCAGTTTGGAGGCAAGAAACGGTCGAGAAACTCAAAATTATCGCAGTTCTTGACTCGAAACGAATAACCAGAACGGCCTAGGGGAAAAGTACGCATACCGTTGTAATCGGGCGAGTTTCTACTTTCAGAAGCAACAGAAATTTTGCGGATTGGTCAATCCGTTCGCGAGATATGGCAGTTTGGAGGTAAGAAACGCTTGAGAAACTCAACATTTTCGCAGTTCTGATGCTCGAAACGAATAACTAGAACGGCCTAGGGGAAAACTACACCTACCGTTGTAATCGGTCGAGTTTCTACTTTCAGATGCAACAGAAATTTTGCGGATTGGTCAATCCGTTCGCGAGATATGGCAGTTTGGAAGTAAGAAACGCTTGAGAAACTCAAAATTTTCGCTGTTCTGATGCTCGACAAGCATAACTAGAACGGTCTAGGGGAAAAGTACGCTTACCGCTATGATCGGGCGAGTTTCTACTTTCGGATGCAACAGAAATTTTGCGGATTGGTCAATCCGTTCGCGAGATATGGCAGTTTGTAGGTAGGAAACGCTTGAGAAACTCAACATTTTCGCAGTTCTGATGCTCGAAACGAATAACTAGAACGGCCTAGGGGAAAACTACGCATACCGTTGTAATCGGGCGAGTTTCTACTTTCAGATGCAAGAGAAATTTTGCGGATTGGTCAATCCGTTCGCGAGATATGGCAGTTTGGAGGTAAGAAACGCTTGAGAAACTCAAAATTTTCGCAGTTCTGATGCTCGAAACGAATAACTAGAACGGACTTGGGGAAACGTACGCATACCGTTGTAATCGGGCGAGTTTCTACTTTCAGATGCAACAGAAATTTTGCGGATTGGTCAATCCGTTCGCGAGATATGGCAGTTTGGAGGCAAGAAACGGACGAGAAATTCAAAATTATCACAGTTCTGATACTCGAAACGAATAACCAGAACGGCCTAGGGGAAAAGTACGCATACCGTTGTAATCGGGCGAGTTTCTACTTTCAGATGCAACAGAAATTTTGCGGATTGGTCAATCCGTTCGCGAGATATGGCAGTTTGGAGGTAAGAAACGCTTGAGAAACTCAACATTTTCGCAGTTCTGATGCTCGAAACGAATAACTAGAACGGCCTAGGGGAAAAGTACGCATACCGTTGTAATCGGGCGAGTTTCTACTTTCAGATGCAACAGAAATTTTGCGGATTGGTCAATCCGTTCGCGAGATATGGCAGTTTGGAGGCAAGAAACGGTCGAGAAATTCAAAATTATCACAGTTCTGATACTCGAAACGAATAACCAGAACGGCCTAGGGGAAAAGTACGCATACCGTTGTAATTGGGCGAGTTTCTACTTTCAGATGCAACAGAAATTTTGCGGATTGGTCAATCCGTTCGCGAGACATGGCAGTTTGGAGGTAAGAAACGCTTGAGAAACTCAACATTTTCGCAGTTCTGATGCTCGAAACGAATAACTAGAACGGCCTAGGGGAAAACTACACCTACCGTTGTAATCGGGCGAGTTTCTACTTTCAGATGCAACAGAAATTTTGCGGATTGGTCAATCCGTTCACGAGATATGGCAGTTTGGAGGTAAGCAACGCTTGAGAAACCCAAAATATTCGCAGTTCTCATGCTCGAAACGAATAACTACAACGGCCTACGGGAAAAGTACGCATACCGTTGTAATCGGGCGAGTTTCTACTTTCAGATGCAACAGAAGTTTTGCGGATTGGTCAATCCGTTCGCGAGATATGGCAGTTTGGAAGTAAGAAACGCTTGAGAAACCCAAAATTTTCGCAGTTCTGATGCTCGACAAGCATAACTAGAACGGTCTAGGGGAAAAGTACGCATACCGTTCTAATCGGGCGACTTTCTACTTTCAGATGCAACAGAAATTTTGCGGATTGGTCAATCCGTTCGCGAGATATGGCAGTTTGGAGGTAAGAAACGCTTGAGAAACTCAAAATTTTCGCAGTTCTGATGCTCGAAACGAATAACTAGAACGGACTTGGGGAAACGTACGCATACCGTTGTAATCGGGCGAGTTTCTACTTTCAGATGCAACAGAAATTTTGCGGATTGGTCAATCCGTTCGCGAGATATGGCAGTTTGTAGGTAAGAAGCGCTTGAGAAACTCAACATTTTCGCAGTTCTGATGCTCGAAACGAATGACTAGAACGGCCTAGGGGAAAAGTACGCATACCGTTGTAAGCGGGCGAGTTTCTACTTTCAGATGCAACAGAAATTTTGCGGATTGGTCAATCCGTTCGCGAGATATGGCAGTTTGGATGTATGAAACACTTGAGAAACACAAAATTTTCGCAGTTCTGATGCTCGAAACGAATAACTAGGGCGGCCTAGGGGAAAAGTACGCATACCGTTGTAATCGGGCGAGTTTCTACTTTCAGATGCATCAGAAATTTTGCGGATTGGTCAATCCGTTCGCGAGATATGGCAGTTTGGAAGTAAGAAACGCTTGAGAAACTCAAAATTTTCGCAGTTCTGATGCTCGAAACGATTAACTAGAACGGCCTAGGGTAAAAGTACGCATACCGTTGTAATCGGGCGAGTTTCTACTTTCAGATGCAACAGAAATTTTGCGGATTGGTCAATCCGTTCGCGAGATATGGCAGTTTGGAGGCAAGAAACGGTCGAGAAACTCAAAATTATCGCAGTTCTTGACTCGAAACGAATAACCAGAACGGCCTAGGGGAAAAGTACGCATACCGTTGTAATCGGGCGAGTTTCTACTTTCAGAAGCAACAGAAATTTTGCGGATTGGTCAATCCGTTCGCGAGATATGGCAGTTTGGAGGTAAGAAACGCTTGAGAAACTCAACATTTTCGCAGTTCTGATGCTCGAAACGAATAACTAGAACGGCCTAGGGGAAAACTACACCTACCGTTGTAATCGGTCGAGTTTCTACTTTCTGATGCAACAGAAATTTTGCGGATTGGTCAATCCGTTCGCGAGATATGGCAGTTTGGAAGTAAGAAACGCTTGAGAAACTCAACATTTTCGCAGTTCTGATGCTCGAAACGAATAACTAGAACGGCCTAGGGGAAAACTACGCATACCGTTGTAATCGGGCGAGTTTCTACTTTCAGATGCAAGAGAAATTTTGCGGATTGGTCAATCCGTTCGCGAGATATGGCAGTTTGGAGGTAAGAAACGCTTGAGAAACTCAAAATTTTCGCAGTTCTGATGCTCGAAACGAATAACTAGAACGGACTTGGGGAAACGTACGCATACCGTTGTAATCGGGCGAGTTTCTACTTTCAGATGCAACAGAAATTTTGTGGATTGGTCAATCCGTTCGCGAGATATGGCAGTTTGGAAGTAAGAAACGCTTGAGAAACTCAAAATTTTCGCAGTTCTGATGCTCGAAACAAATAACTAGAACGGCCTAGGGGAAAAGTACGCATACCGTTGTAATCGGGCGAGTTTCTACTTTCAGATGCAACAGAAATTTTGCGGATGGGTCAATCCGTTCGCGTGATATGGCAGTTTGGAGGTAAGAAACGCTTGAGAAACTCAAAATTTTCGCAGTTCTGATGCTCGAAACGAATAACTAGAACGGACTAGGGGAAAAGTACGCATACCGTTGTAATCGGGCGAGTTTCTACTTTCAGATGCAACAGAAATTTTGCGGATTGGTCAATCCGTTCGCGAGATATGGCAGTTTGGAGGTAAGAAACTCTTGAGAAACTCAAAATTTTCGCAGTTCTGATGCTCGAAACGAATAACTAGAACGGCCTAGGGGAAAAGTACGCATACCGTTGTAAGCGGGCGAGTTTCTACTTTCAGGTGCAACAGAAATTTTGCGGATTAGTCAATCCGTTCGCGAGATATGGCAGTTTGGAGGTAAGAAACGCTTGAGAAACTCAAAATTTTCGCAGTTCTGATGCTCGACAAGCATAACTAGAACGGTCTAGGGGAAAAGTACGCATACCGTTGTAATCGGGCGACTTTCAACTTTCAGATGCAACAGAAATTTTGCGGATTGGTCAATTCGTTCGCGAGATAAGGCAGTTTGGATGTAAGAAACGGTTGAGAAACTCAAAATTTTCACAGTTCTGATGCTCGAAACGAATAACTAGAACGGCCTAGGGGAAAAGTACGCATACCGTTGTAATCGGGCGAGTTTGTACTTTCAGATGCAACAGAAATTTTGCGGATTGGTCAATCCGTTCGCGAGATATGGCAGTTTGTAGGTAAGAAACGCTTGAGAAACTCAAAATTTTCGCAGTTCTGATGCTCGAAACGAATAACTAGAACGGACTAGGGCAAAAGTACGCATACCGTTGTAATCGGGCGAGTTTCTACTTTCAGATGCAACAGAAATTTTGCGGATGGGTCAATCCGTTCGCGAGATATGGCAGTTTGGAGGTAAGAAACGCTTGAGAAACTCAAAATTTTCGCAGTTCTGATGCTCGAAACGAATAACTAGAACGGACTAGGGGAAAAGTACGCATACCGTTGTAATCGGGCGAGTTTCTACTTTCAGATGCATCAGAAATTTTGCGGATTGGTCAATCCGTTCGCGAGATATGGCAGTTTGGAGGTAAGAAACTCTTGAGAAACTCAAAATTTTCGCAGTTCTGATGCTCGTAACGAATAACTAGAACGGCCTAGGGGAAAAGTACGCATACCGTTGTAAGCGGGCGAGTTTCTACTTTCAGGTGCAACAGAAATTTTGCGGATTAGTCAATCCGTTCGCGAGATATGGCAGTTTGGAGGTAAGAAACGCTTGAGAAACTCAAAATTTTCGCAGTTCTGATGCTCGACAAGCATAACTAGAACGGTCTAGGGGAAAAGTACGCATACCGTTGTAATCGGGCGAATTTCTACTTTCAGATGCAACAGAAATTTTGCGGATTGGTCAATCCGGTCGCGAGATATGGCAGTTTGGAGGTAAGAAACGCTTGAGAAACTCAAAATTTTCGCAGTTCTGATGCTCGAAACGAATAACTAGAACGGACTAGGGGAAAAGTACGCATACCGTTGTAATCGGGCGAGTTTCTACTTTCAGATGCAACAGAAATTTTGCGGATTGGTCATTCCTTTCGCGAGATATGGCAGTTTGGAGGTAAGAAACGCTTGAGAAACTCAAAATTTTCGCAGTTCTGATGCTCGAAACGAATAACTAGAACGGCCTAGGGGAAAACTACACCTACCGTTGTAATCGGGCGAGTTTCTACTTTCAGATGCAACAGAAATTTTGCGGATTGGTCAATCCGTTCGCGAGATATGGCAGTTTGGAAGTAAGAAACGCTTGAGAAACTCAAAATTTTCGCAGTTCTGATGCTCGAAACGAATAACTAGAACGGACTAGGGGAAAAGTACGCATACCGTTGTAATCGGGCGAGTTTCTACTTTCAGATGCATCAGAAATTTTGCGGATTGGTCAATCCGTTCGCGAGATATGGCAGTTTGGAAGTAAGAAACGCTTGAGAAACTCAAAATTTTCGCAGTTCTGATGCTCGAAACGATTAACTAGAACGGCCTAGGGTAAAAGTACGCATACCATTGTAATCGGGCGAGTTTCTACTTTCAGATGCAACAGAAATTTTGCGGATTGGTCAATCCGTTCGCGAGATATGGCAGTTTGGAGGCAAGAAACGGTCGAGAAACTCAAAATTATCGCAGTTCTTGACTCGAAACGAATAACCAGAACGGCCTAGGGGAAAAGTACGCATACCGTTGTAATCGGGCGAGTTTCTACTTTCAGAAGCAACAGAAATTTTGCGGATTGGTCAATCCGTTCGCGAGATATGGCAGTTTGGAGGTAAGAAACGCTTGAGAAACTCAACATTTTCGCAGTTCTGATGCTCGAAACGAATAACTAGAACGGCCTAGGGGAAAACTACACCTACCGTTGTAATCGGTCGAGTTTCTACTTTCAGATGCAACAGAAATTTTGCGGATTGGTCAATCCGTTCGCGAGATATGGCAGTTTGGAAGTAAGAAACGCTTGAGAAACTCAAAATTTTCGCTGTTCTGATGCTCGACAAGCATAACTAGAACGGTCTAGGGGAAAAGTACGCATACCGTTGTAATCGGGCGACTTTCAACTTTCAGATGCAACAGAAATTTTGCGGATTGGTCAATTCGTTCGCGAGATAAGGCAGTTTGGATGTAAGAAACGGTTGAGAAACTCAAAATTTTCACAGTTCTGATGCTCGAAACGAATAACTAGAACGGCCTAGGGGAAAAGTACGCATACCGTTGTAATCGGGCGAGTTTGTACTTTCAGATGCAACAGAAATTTTGCGGATTGGTCAATCCGTTCGCGAGATATGGCAGTTTGTAGGTAAGAAACGCTTGAGAAACTCAAAATTTTCGCAGTTCTGATGCTCGAAACGAATAACTAGAACGGACTAGGGCAAAAGTACGCATACCGTTGTAATCGGGCGAGTTTCTACTTTCAGATGCAACAGAAATTTTGCGGATGGGTCAATCCGTTCGCGAGATATGGCAGTTTGGAGGTAAGAAACGCTTGAGAAACTCAAAATTTTCGCAGTTCTGATGCTCGAAACGAATAACTAGAACGGACTAGGGGAAAAGTACGCATACCGTTGTAATCGGGCGAGTTTCTACTTTCAGATGCATCAGAAATTTTGCGGATTGGTCAATCCGTTCGCGAGATATGGCAGTTTGGAGGTAAGAAACTCTTGAGAAACTCAAAATTTTCGCAGTTCTGATGCTCGAAACGAATAACTAGAACGGCCTAGGGGAAAAGTACGCATACCGTTGTAAGCGGGCGAGTTTCTACTTTCAGGTGCAACAGAAATTTTGCGGATTAGTCAATCCGTTCGCGAGGTATGGCAGTTTGGAGGTAAGAAACGCTTGAGAAACTCAAAATTTTCGCAGTTCTGATGCTCGACAAGCATAACTAGAACGGTCTAGGGGAAAAGTACGCATACCGTTGTAATCGGGCGAATTTCTACTTTCAGATGCAACAGAAATTTTGCGGATTGGTCAATCCGGTCGCGAGATATGGCAGTTTGGAGGTAAGAAACGCTTGAGAAACTCAAAATTTTCGCAGTTCTGATGCTCGAAACGAATAACTAGAACGGACTAGGGGAAAAGTACGCATACCGTTGTAATCGGGCGAGTTTCTACTTTCAGATGCAACAGAAATTTTGCGGATTGGTCATTCCTTTCGCGAGATATGGCAGTTTGGAGGTAAGAAACGCTTGAGAAACTCAAAATTTTCGCAGTTCTGATGCTCGAAACGAATAACTAGAACGGCCTAGGGGAAAACTACACCTACCGTTGTAATCGGGCGAGTTTCTACTTTCAGATGCAACAGAAATTTTGCGGATTGGTCAATCCGTTCGCGAGATATGGCAGTTTGGAAGTAAGAAACGCTTGAGAAACTCAAAATTTTCGCAGTTCTGATGCTCGAAACGAATAACTAGAACGGACTAGGGGAAAAGTACGCATACCGTTGTAATCGGGCGAGTTTCTACTTTCAGATGCATCAGAAATTTTGCGGATTGGTCAATCCGTTCGCGAGATATGGCAGTTTGGAAGTAAGAAACGCTTGAGAAACTCAAAATTTTCGCAGTTCTGATGCTCGAAACGATTAACTAGAACGGCCTAGGGTAAAAGTACGCATACCATTGTAATCGGGCGAGTTTCTACTTTCAGATGCAACAGAAATTTTGCGGATTGGTCAATCCGTTCGCGAGATATGGCAGTTTGGAGGCAAGAAACGGTCGAGAAACTCAAAATTATCGCAGTTCTTGACTCGAAACGAATAACCAGAACGGCCTAGGGGAAAAGTACGCATACCGTTGTAATCGGGCGAGTTTCTACTTTCAGAAGCAACAGAAATTTTGCGGATTGGTCAATCCGTTCGCGAGATATGGCAGTTTGGAGGTAAGAAACGCTTGAGAAACTCAACATTTTCGCAGTTCTGATGCTCGAAACGAATAACTAGAACGGCCTAGGGGAAAACTACACCTACCGTTGTAATCGGTCGAGTTTCTACTTTCAGATGCAACAGAAATTTTGCGGATTGGTCAATCCGTTCGCGAGATATGGCAGTTTGGAAGTAAGAAACGCTTGAGAAACTCAAAATTTTCGCTGTTCTGATGCTCGACAAGCATAACTAGAACGGTCTAGGGGAAAAGTACGCTTACCGCTATGATCGGGCGAGTTTCTACTTTCGGATGCAACAGAAATTTTGCGGATTGGTCAATCCGTTCGCGAGATATGGCAGTTTGTAGGTAGGAAACGCTTGAGAAACTCAACATTTTCGCAGTTCTGATGCTCGAAACGAATAACTAGAACGGCCTAGGGGAAAACTACGCATACCGTTGTAATCGGGCGAGTTTCTACTTTCAGATGCAAGAGAAATTTTGCGGATTGGTCAATCCGTTCGCGAGATATGGCAGTTTGGAGGTAAGAAACGCTTGAGAAACTCAAAATTTTCGCAGTTCTGATGCTCGAAACGAATAACTAGAACGGACTTGGGGAAACGTACGCATACCGTTGTAATCGGGCGAGTTTCTACTTTCAGATGCAACAGAAATTTTGCGGATTGGTCAATCCGTTCGCGAGATATGGCAGTTTGGAGGCAAGAAACGGACGAGAAATTCAAAATTATCACAGTTCTGATACTCGAAACGAATAACCAGAACGGCCTAGGGGAAAAGTACGCATACCGTTGTAATCGGGCGAGTTTCTACTTTCAGATGCAACAGAAATTTTGCGGATTGGTCAATCCGTTCGCGAGATATGGCAGTTTGGAGGTAAGAAACGCTTGAGAAACTCAACATTTTCGCAGTTCTGATGCTCGAAACGAATAACTAGAACGGCCTAGGGGAAAAGTACGCATACCGTTGTAATCGGGCGAGTTTCTACTTTCAGATGCAACAGAAATTTTGCGGATTGGTCAATCAGTTCGCGAGATATGGCAGTTTGGAGGTAAGAAACGCTTGAGAAACTCAAAATTTTCGCAGTTCTGATGCTCGAAACGAATAACTAGAACGGACTAGGGGAAAAGTACGCATACCGTTGTAATCGGGCGAGTTTCTACTTTCAGATGCAACAGAAATTTTGTGGATTGGTCAATCCGTTCGCGAGATATGGCAGTTTGGAGGTAAGAAACTCTTGAGAAACTCAAAATTTTCGCAGTTCTGATGCTCGAAACGAATAACTAGAACGGCCTAGGGGAAAAGTACGCATACCGTTGTAAGCGGGCGAGTTTCTACTTTCAGGTGCAACAGAAATTTTGCGGATTAGTCAATCCGTTCGCGAGATATGGCAGTTTGGAGGTAAGAAACGCTCGAGAAACTCAAAATTTTCGCAGTTCTGATGCTCGACAAGCATAACTAGAACGGTCTAGGGGAAAAGTACGCATACCGTTGTAATCGGGCGACTTTCAACTTTCAGATGCAACAGAAATTTTGCGGATTGGTCAATTCGTTCGCGAGATATGGCAGTTTGGAGGTAAGAAACGGTTGAGAAACTCAAAATTTTCACAGTTCTGATGCTCGAAACGAATAACCAGAACGGCCTAGGGGAAAAGTACGCATACCGTTGCAATCGGGCGAGTTTCTACTTTCAGATGCAACAGAAATTTTGCGGATTGGTCAATCCGTTCGCGAGATATGGCAGTTTGGAAGTAAGAAACGCTTGAGAAACTCAAAATTTTCGCAGTTCTGATGCTCGAAACAAATAACTAGAACAGCCTAGGGGAAAAGTACGCATACCGTTGTAATCGGGCGAGTTTCTACTTTCAGATGCAACAGAAATTTTGCGGATGGGTCAATCCGTTCGCGTGATATGGCAGTTTGGAGGTAAGAAACGCTTGAGAAACTCAAAATTTTCGCAGTTCTGATGCTCGAAACGAATAACTAGAACGGACTAGGGGAAAAGTACGCATACCGTTGTAATCGGGCGAGTTTCTACTTTCAGATGCAACAGAAATTTTGCGGATTGGTCAATCCGTTCGCGAGATATGGCAGTTTGGAGGTAAGAAACTCTTGAGAAACTCAAAATTTTCGCAGTTCTGATGCTCGAAACGAATAACTAGAACGGCCTAGGGGAAAAGTACGCATACCGTTGTAAGCGGGCGAGTTTCTACTTTCAGGTGCAACAGAAATTTTGCGGATTAGTCAATCCGTTCGCGAGATATGGCAGTTTGGAGGTAAGAAACGCTTGAGAAACTCAAAATTTTCGCAGTTCTGATGCTCGACAAGCATAACTAGAACGGTCTAGGGGAAAAGTACGCATACCGTTGTAATCGGGCGACTTTCAACTTTCAGATGCAACAGAAATTTTGCGGATTGGTCAATTCGTTCGCGAGATATGGCAGATTGGATGTAAGAAACGGTTGAGAAACTCAAAATTTTCACAGTTCTGATGCTCGAAACGAATAACTAGAACGGCCTAGGGGAAAAGTACGCATACCGTTGTAATCGGGCGAGTTTGTACTTTCAGATGCAACAGAAATTTTGCGGATTGGTCAATCCGTTCGCGAGATATGGCAGTTTGTAGGTAAGAAACGCTTGAGAAACTCAAAATTTTCGCAGTTCTGATGCTCGAAACGAATAACTAGAACGGACTAGGGCAAAAGTACGCATACCGTTGTAATCGGGCGAGTTTCTACTTTCAGATGCAACAGAAATTTTGCGGATGGGTCAATCCGTTCGCGAGATATGGCAGTTTGGAGGTAAGAAACGCTTGAGAAACTCAAAATTTTCGCAGTTCTGATGCTCGAAACGAATAACTAGAACGGACTAGGGGAAAAGTACGCATACCGTTGTAATCGGGCGAGTTTCTACTTTCAGATGCATCAGAAATTTTGCGGATTGGTCAATCCGTTCGCGAGATATGGCAGTTTGGAGGTAAGAAACTCTTGAGAAACTCAAAATTTTCGCAGTTCTGATGCTCGAAACGAATAACTAGAACGGCCTAGGGGAAAAGTACGCATACCGTTGTAAGCGGGCGAGTTTCTACTTTCAGGTGCAACAGAAATTTTGCGGATTAGTCAATCCGTTCGCGAGATATGGCAGTTTGGAGGTAAGAAACGCTTGAGAAACTCAAAATTTTCGCAGTTCTGATGCTCGACAAGCATAACTAGAACGGTCTAGGGGAAAAGTACGCATACCGTTGTAATCGGGCGAATTTCTACTTTCAGATGCAACAGAAATTTTGCGGATTGGTCAATCCGTTCGCGAGATATGGCAGTTTGGAGGTAAGAAACGCTTGAGAAACTCAAAATTTTCGCAGTTCTGATGCTCGAAACGAATAAGTAGAACGGACTAGGGGAAAAGTACGCATACCGTTGTAATCGGGCGAGTTTCTACTTTCAGATGCATCAGAAATTTTGCGGATTGGTCAATCCGTTCGCGAGATATGGCAGTTTGGAGGTAAGAAACTCTTGAGAAACTCAAAATTTTCGCAGTTCTGATGCTCGAAACGAATAACTAGAACGGCCTAGGGGAAAAGTACGCATACCGTTGTAAGCGGGCGAGTTTCTACTTTCAGGTGCAACAGAAATTTTGCGGATTAGTCAATCCGTTCGCGAGATATGGCAGTTTGGAGGTAAGAAACGCTTGAGAAACTCAAAATTTTCGCAGTTCTGATGCTCGACAAGCATAACTAGAACGGTCTAGGGGAAAAGTACGCATACCGTTGTAATCGGGCGAATTTCTACTTTCAGATGCAACAGAAATTTTGCGGATTGGTCAATCCGGTCGCGAGATATGGCAGTTTGGAGGTAAGAAACGCTTGAGAAACTCAAAATTTTCGCAGTTCTGATGCTCGAAACGAATAACTAGAACGGACTAGGGGAAAAGTACGCATACCGTTGTAATCGGGCGAGTTTCTACTTTCAGATGCAACAGAAATTTTGCGGATTGGTCATTCCTTTCGCGAGATATGGCAGTTTGGAGGTAAGAAACGCTTGAGAAACTCAAAATTTTCGCAGTTCTGATGCTCGAAACGAATAACTAGAACGGCCTAGGGGAAAACTACACCTACCGTTGTAATCGGGCGAGTTTCTACTTTCAGATGCATCAGAAATTTTGCGGATTGGTCAATCCGTTCGCGAGATATGGCAGTTTGTAGGTAAGAAACGCTTGAGAAACTCAACATTTTCGCAGTTCTGATGCTCAAAACGAATAACTAGAACGGCCTAGGGGAAAAGTACGCATACCGTTGTAATCGGGCGAGTTTCTACTTTCAGATGCAACAGAAATTTTGCGGATTGGTCAATCCGTTCGCGAGATATGGCAGTTTGGAGGTAAGAAAGGCTTGAGAAACTCAAAATTTTCGCAGTTCTAATGCTCGAAACGAATAACTAGAACGGACTTGGGGAAACGTACGCATACCGTTGTAATCGGGCGAGTTTCTACCTTCAGATGCAACAGAAATTTTGCGGATTGGTCAATCCGTTCGCGAGATATGGCAGTTTGGAGGTAAGAAACGCTTGAGAAACTCAAAATTTTCGCAGTTCTGATGCTCGAAACGAATAACTAGAACGGCCTACGGGAAAAGTACGCATACCGCTGTAATCGGGCGAGTTTCTACTTTCAGATGCAACAGAAATTTTGCGGATTGGTCAATCCGTTCGCGAGATATGGCAGTTTGTAGGTAAGAAACGCTTGAGAAACTCAACATTTTCGCAGTTCTGATGCTCAAAACGAATAACTAGAACGGCCTAGGGGAAAAGTACGCATACCGTTGTAATCGGGCGAGTTTCTACTTTCAGATGCAACAGAAATTTTGCGGATTGGTCAATCCGTTCGCGAGATATGGCAGTTTGGAGGTAAGAAAGGCTTGAGAAACTCAAAATTTTCGCAGTTCTAATGCTCGAAACGAATAACTAGAACGGACTTGGGGAAACGTACGCATACCGTTGTAATCGGGCGAGTTTCTACCTTCAGATGCAACAGAAATTTTGCGGATTGGTCAATCCGTTCGCGAGATATGGCAGTTTGGAGGTAAGAAACGCTTGAGAAACTCAAAATTTTCGCAGTTCTGATGCTCGAAACGAATAACTAGAACGGCCTACGGGAAAAGTACGCATACCGTTGTAATCGGGCGAGTTTCTACTTTCAGATGCAACAGAAATTTTGCGGATTGGTCAATCCGTTCGCGAGATATGGCAGTTTGTAGGTAAGAAACGCTTGAGAAACTCAACATTTTCGCAGTTCTGATGCTCGAAACGAATAACTAGAACGGCCTAGGGGAAAAGTACGCATACCGTTGTAATCGGGCGAGTTTCTACTTTCAGATGCAACAGAAATTTTACGGATTGGTCAATCCGTTCGCGAGATATGGCAGTTTGGAGGTAAGAAACGCTTGAGAAACTCAAAATTTTAGCCGTTCTGATGCTCGACAAGCATAACCAGAACGTTCTAGGGGAAAAGTACGCATACCGTTGTAATCGGGCGAATTTCTACTTTCAGATGCAACAGAAATTTTGCGGATTGGTCAATCCGTTCGCGAGATATGGCAGTTTGGAGGTAAGAAACGCTTGAGAAACTCAAAATTTTCGCAGTTCTGATGCTCGAAACGAATAACTAGAACGGACTAGGGGAAAAGTACGCATACCGTTGTAATCGGGCGAGTTTCTACTTTCAGATGCAACAGAAATTTTGCGGATTGGCCATTCCTTTCGCGAGATATGGCAGTTTGGAGGTAAGAAACGCTTGAGAAACTCAAAATTTTCGCAGTTCTGATGCTCGAAACGAATAACTAGAACGGCCTAGGGGAAAACTACACCTACCGTTGTAATCGGGCGAATTTCTACTTTCAGATGCAACAGAAATTTTGCGGATTGGTCAATCCGTTCGCGAGATATGGCAGTTTGGAGGTAAGAAACGCTTGAGAAACTCAAAATTTTCGCAGTTCTAATGCTCGAAAAGAATAACTAGAACGGACTTGGGGAAACGTACGCATACCGCTGTAATCGGGCGAGTTTCTACTTTCAGATGCAACAGAAATTTTGCGGATTGGTCAATCCGTTCGCGAGATATGGCAGTTTGTAGGTAAGAAACGCTTGAGAAACTCAACATTTTCGCAGTTCTGATGCTCGAAACGAATAACTAGAACGGCGTAGGGGAAAAGTACGCCTACCGTTGTAATCGGGCGAGTTTCTACTTTCAGATGCAACAGAAATTTTGCGGATTGGTCAATCCGTTCGCGAGATATGGCAGTTTGGAAGTAAGAAACGCTTGAGAAACTCAAAATTTTCGCAGTTCTGATGCTCGACAAGCATAACTAGAACGGTCTAGGGGAAAAGTACGCATACCGCTGTAATCGGGCGAGTTTCTACTTTCAGATGCAACAGAAATTTTGCGGATTGGTCAATCCGTTCGCGAGATATGGCAGTTTGTAGGTAAGAAACGCTTGAGAAACTCAACATTTTCGCAGTTCTGATGCTCGAAACGAATAACTAGAACGGCCTAGGGGAAAAGTACGCATACCGTTGTAAGCGGGCGAGTTTCTACTTTCAGATGCAACAGAAATTTTGCGGATTAGTCAATCCGTTCGCGAGATATGGCAGTTTGGAGGTAAGAAACGCTTGTGAAACTCAAAATTTTCGCAGTTCTGATGCTCGACAAGCATAACTAGAACGGTCTAGGGGAAAAGTACGCATACCGTTGTAATCGGGCGAGTTTCTACTTTCAGATGCAACAGAAATTTTGCGGATTGGTCATTCCTTTCGCGAGATATGGCAGTTTGGAGGTAAGAAACGCTTGAGAAACTCAAAATTTTCGCAGTTCTGATGCTCGAAACGAATAACTAGAACGGCCTAGGGGAAAACTACACCTACCGTTGTAATCGGGCGAGTTTCTACTTTCAGATGCAACAGAAATTTTTCGGATTGGTCAATCCGTTCGCGAGATATGGCAGTTTGGATGTAAGAAACGCTTGAGAAACTCAAAATTTTCGCAGCTCTGATGCTCGACAAGCATAACTAGAACGGTCTAGGGGAAAAGTACGCATACCGCTGTAATCGGGCGAGTTTCTACTTTCAGATGCAACAGAAATTTTGCGGATTGGTCAATCCGTTCGCGAGATATGGCAGTTTGTAGGTAAGAAACGCTTGAGAAACTCAACATTTTCGCAGTTCTGATGCTCGAAACGAATAACTAGAACGGCGTAGGGGAAAAGTACGCCTACCGTTGTAATCGGGCGAGTTTCTACTTTCAGATGCAACAGAAATTTTGCGGATTGGTCAATCCGTTCGCGAGATATGGCAGTTTGGAAGTAAGAAACGCTTGAGAAACTCAAAATTTTCGCAGTTCTGGTGCTCGACAAGCATAACTAGAACGGTCTAGGGGAAAAGTACGCATACCGCTGTAATCGGGCGAGTTTCTACTTTCAGATGCAACAGAAATTTTGCGGATTGGTCAATCCGTTCGCGAGATATGGCAGTTTGTAGGTAAGAAACGCTTGTGAAACTCAACATTTTCGCAGTTCTGATGCTCGAAACGAATAACTAGAACGGCCTAGGGGAAAAGTACGCATACCGTTGTAATCGGGCGAGTTTCTACTTTCAGATGCAACAGAAATGTTGCGGATTGGTCAATCCGTTCGCGAGATATGGCAGTTTGGAGGTAAGAAACGCTTGAGAAACTCAAAATTTTCGCAGTTCTGATGCTCGAAACGAATAACTAGAACGGCCTAGGGGAAAAGTACGCATACCGTTGTAATCGGGCGAGTTTCTACTTTCAGATGCAACAGAAATTTTGCGGATTGGTCATTCCTTTCGCGAGATATGGCAGTTTGGAGGTAAGAAACGCTTGAGAAACTCAAAATTTTCGCAGTTCTGATGCTCGAAACGAATAACTAGAACGGCCTAGGGGAAAACTACACCTACCGTTGTAATCGTGCGAGTTTCTACTTTCAGATGCAACAGAAATTTTGCGGATTGGTCAATCCGTTCGCGAGATATGGCAGTTTGGAAGTAAGAAACGCTTGAGAAACTCAAAATTTTCGCAGTTCTGATGCTCGACAAGCATAACTAGAACGGTCTAGGGGAAAAGTACGCATACCGCTGTAATCGGGCGAGTTTCTACATTCAGATGCAACAGAAATTTTGCGGATTGGTCAATCCGTTCGCGAGATATGGCAGTTTGTAGGTAAGAAACGCTTGAGAAACTCAACATTTTCGCAGTTCTGATGCTCGAAACGAATAACTAGAACGGCGTAGGGGAAAAGTACGCCTACCGTTGTAATCGGGCGAGTTTCTACTTTCAGATGCAACAGAAATTTTGCGGATTGGTCAATCCGTTCGCGAGATATGGCAGTTTGGAAGTAAGAAACGCTTGAGAAACTCAAAATTTTCGCAGTTCTGATGCTCGACAAGCATAACTAGAACGGTCTAGGGGAAAAGTACGCATACCGCTGTAATCGGGCGAGTTTCTACTTTCAGATGCAACAGAAATTTTGCGGATTGGTCAATCCGTTCGCGAGATATGGCAGTTTGTAGGTAAGAAACGCTTGAGAAACTCAACATTTTCGCAGTTCTGATGCTCGAAACGAATAACTAGAACGGCCTAGGGGAAAAGTACGCATACCGTTGTAATCGGGCGAGTTTCTACTTTCAGATGCAACAGAAATTTTACGGATTGGTCAATCCGTTCGCGAGATATGGCAGTTTGGAGGTAAGAAACGCTTGAGAAACTCAAAATTTTAGCCGTTCTGATGCTCGACAAGCATAACCAGAACGTTCTAGGGGAAAAGTACGCATACCGTTGTAATCGGGCGAATTTCTACTTTCAGATGCAACAGAAATTTTGCGGATTGGTCAATCCGTTCGCGAGATATGGCAGTTTGGAGGTAAGAAACGCTTGAGAAACTCAAAATTTTCGCAGTTCTGATGCTCGAAACGAATAACTAGAACGGCCTAGGGGAAAACTACACCTACCGTTGTAATCGTGCGAGTTTCTACTTTCAGATGCAACAGAAATTTTGCGGATTGGTCAATCCGTTCGCGAGATATGGCAGTTTGGAAGTAAGAAACGCTTGAGAAACTCAAAATTTTCGCAGTTCTGATGCTCGACAAGCATAACTAGAACGGTCTAGGGGAAAAGTACGCATACCGCTGTAATCGGGCGAGTTTCTACTTTCAGATGCAACAGAAATTTTGCGGATTGGTCAATCCGTTCGCGAGATATGGCAGTTTGTAGGTAAGAAACGCTTGAGAAACTCAACATTTTCGCAGTTCTGATGCTCGACAAGCATAACTAGAACGGTCTAGGGGAAAAGTACGCATACCGTTGTAATCGGGCGACTTTCTACTTTCAGATGCAACAGAAATTTTGCGGATTGGTCAATCCGTTCGCGAGATATGGCAGTTTGGAGGTAAGAAACGCTTGCGAA